>NC_080190.1:24292575-24595606 GCF_030028045.1 Hippopotamus amphibius kiboko
ATTACCAGCAAAAGTACTATATTTTTAAGGACCTGTGTGATTACATTGGACATACGCAGATAATCGAGGACAATCTTTCTATCCCAAGGTCCTTAACCTAATCACATCTACAGAGTCCTTTTTGCCATATTAAGTAATGTATGCACAGATTCTAGATTATGGTGAGGGCATTTTTCTAGGAGGGCTGTTATTCTATCACAGATTAAACTGCCTAAATACAGAGAGCCTAGAATAATTGCTCAAAGGGATTATCTTAAGTCTGTAGAGAAGGAGGAGCCATTGAAGGGCATCAAGTTTCATAAAGAAACTCAGATCCTCATCACACACAGGAAAGTATGTTTTCATCACTCTAGTAGGCTTCAAGTTTATTTCTATTTCTCTGTTTGTTCTGATATTTCTGTATCATCCACTCGATCCTTCAGTACCTGGGAGTACCATTCAGCACCTATGCTGCTAGTTCCAATGCAACTAGGATCCGAGTGCCAAATTACGTAATGGGAGTTTTGGCATCCTCCTTGTTTATGTGCTGTGAATCAAGGTAGAAGGCAATAAAGTAGGCCTGGAGCAAAACCGTTAGCCCACAGTTACAAGGAATGTGTAGCTATGGGGTAAAGCAAGAAGATCAGATGAAACATTCCACCGTAAAAATGATGATGATTGACCTAGAGATTAAGACAGTGAAATGGGTTGTCTTAGTCCATTCATGCTGCTACAACAGAAAACTGTAGACTGGGTGACTTATTAAACAACAATTTATTTCTCATTGTTCTGAAGGTTGGGAAGTCCAAGATCAAGGTGCCAACAGATTGGTGTCTGGTGAGCACCTGCTTCCTAGCTCATAGCCATCTTCTATGCTGTGTCCTTACATGGAAGAAGCGGTGAGGGATCTCTCTGGGGTCTCTTTTATAAATATACTAATCTAATCCATTCGTACGGGTTCTCCCCTCCTGACCTGAGTACTTCCCAAAGACAACACTCCAAATAATATCACATTGGGGATTAGGTTTCAGCAGATGAGTTTTGGGAAGCACATTCACTCTCTAGCATGGGTACAGAAAGTAGAACAACCTCAGCACACAATAAGTAACAAGAGTTTAAAATTGAGGCAACGTTTGCCTCAGCCAGAAATACGCTCAAATTCTGCCTCTTACAGTAAGAGCCAACAATTTACTTTTCCAAATCAGGTTAACCTGGGGCTCAAACTCTCATGATTAGCATTTCCCTCTAAGACCTGGCACTCTGCTGACAGGAGAATGATAGAGCGTTGGATACAAAGTATACTTCACAATGAGCAGTTTTCAAACATGCATTGTAATCTCCTGGGGAAAAAAATTAAATATGTATTCTCAAACCGGTGCAACCTCTATATCACAATCTCCACATAGAAAAATCAGGAGATCTGCATTTTCAAACAAGATTCCCAAATAATGTCTTTAAAGAGCCTGACACAGATCAGTGGGCTGACCGTGGAAATGACAGACATGTACTTTCATTTCACAGAGTAAAATTAGGGCCTAAAGGAGTTAAGATATTTTCCCCAAAGTCCCCTTTAATGGACTAGAAATCCTTAGCCTAAATATCTGCAGTCTAGTTACTGGGGTGTGACAGTTTGGAGTCTAGCAAAACCCTTGGCACATAACTTCTGGACAATGAAAGTTTTGTGTACAAAAGGTCTCCTTTGTCCCAGATAATTTTGGGCTTGGTATTACAAATAGCAGTAACTTAAAATGTGTCACTCAAAGAGTTGCTGTCATATGCATATCTAGATATATGCTTTCATTTGCTCCAAAGCATATAAGGATAATTTCCTGCCTTCATCATGAGGCAGGATAATCTAAAACTCCCATCCTCTCAGTTTCTGCCTTAACTCTTTTTGTGAATGGGTTTATTGTGTTTGGAATGTTAGGCATTCAAGACTTTCCTTAGGCCTGTAATGCATTCTCTGAAATCATCCTGGAGAATGGTGAGTTGATTAGGGTGATGCATTTGAAATGTCAGAGGTCTTTCTACCTCATCTGAAAAGAATCAGGAACTTTGATAGATGTGCTCAGAGATAATGGAAACTGAAGCAGATCTTCAGAAATCCCTAAAAACTACCTCAGTTATTCAACTTTTCACTTTCCATTTTTTCCCTCACTTTGGATTAGACAATATAACTAATGCAGATAAATCCATGAAGAAATATACTTTTTTAAAAAAACTATCAAACTTAAGTCTAATTACATGTTTTTTAATCCCTCTATCTTCTGTCTCTCCCCTAATTTTGCTTGTAGTGGCTAGAACACTTCTTACTGTACTTGGTTTTGCATTTGAGGACTAATTGGTAATGTCAGAGTTCTTTAGGGAACCACTGATGCGCTGAATTCAACACATATATACTCTGTCCCTGTGTGGCAGACAGGTATTAGTGTGGCCCCATGATCTTCACTGGCTGGTGTTCATACCCTTATATGATCCCTTTTGCTTGAATGTGGGCAGAACCTGCTGTTACCAAATTCAGGTTCAGCTGCTCACTGTTCAAAAGCCAATACTCGAGAGACAAGTGTTGGTAGGAAAGAAAAGTTTGCTTTATTCAGGAGGCCAGCAACCTGGGGAGAAGGTGGACTCATGTCCAAGAACCAATTTCAAAGATTCTGCTTGACCATGAAAGTTTTCAAAGGGAGAAAGGGGATGCTAATCGCAGCTCATCATTTGAAGAGGGGATCAGAGTCTTTATCATTTTCCACTCTGTGCAGACTGGCCAGCTCCATTGTTCTCCTCTTCTGATGCTATTTTGGTCACAGAGCCTAAAAACAGAATGCTGGAGGAAAGGTCTGGTTATCCTTCTAATCACCTGTTCACCATTTTCCCTTCCTTCAATCTAGGAAAAGAATCAGCATGTTAAGCAAGAACAAGAACAAAGGCCTTGGAAATTATGCAGAAGCCTGAGGGTCCTAGAATGTAGAGGTTAGAGTTTAAAGTATAACTAGCTTCTAAGGCCAGGGGCTGCTTAAGCTGTAACTTGCTTCTAACTATAGAATATAGCAAAGGTGATGGGATATAGGCGATTGTGTATGTGATTATGTCTCATAAAATAGTAGTGTCCCTCTTGCTGGAATGTCTCTCACTCTAACTGTGAGAAAGCAAGTGGCTGTATATGGGGACTCTTACATGGCAAGGACCTGTGGGCAGTCCTTAGAACTGAGAGCTGTCTGTTCTTGCTGCACAGCCAGCAAGAACCTGAAGCCCTTTATCTAAAGCTGCAAGGAACTACGTTCTGCCAACAGCATGAGTGTTACCTCACAAACTGGAGGTACTTTGGGTGCCAGCAATGTCTGGTTAGTCCTTCCTGAAGAAATGGATGGAAGATATAAATAAGTGTTCCCCCAAGAGGAATAATTGTTTCTATCATATGTAACATGCAATTCGTTGACCACAATAGCATTGCTTACAGATTGTTTTTTAAATAAACACAGATTAGACATACATGAACATCATTAGTGTAAAATGAGCCTGGCTAACAGTACTGTATTGTGTACTCAAAATTTAAGATGGTAGATCTTCTGTTAAGTGTCCCACACCCACCATCCCCCCGCCCCCTCTCTCTCTTTTTCTCTCTCTCTCTCTCTCTCTCTCTCTCTCACACACACACACACACACACACACACCAGTAATAATAACAAAGTAGTGGGAAGAAACTTTGGGAAGTGATAGATATGTCTATGGCCTTGATGATGGTGATGGTTTCATGGTTAAATATTTATCCTTAAACTCATTGAGTTGTATGTATTAAATATGTATAGCTTTTTGCCTGTCAATCATGCTTCAATAAAGTAGTTAAAAAAAAAAAAGAATTATCAGTCATGAATTCCATATCCATTGAAATTACCTGGAATAAAAAGAAAGACATTCTCGCACAAATGACAGCTAAGAAAATACATTGCCAGAAAATCTATTCTTACTGAGTAGCTAAAGGAGTGGAAGTGAAGAATCTCCTTAAGGACATTAGTGAGAACTAGTAGTGTACCTCAACTAGATGCTAACATTCTGGGAAATGTAGTTTACATGTGTAACCAAAAAAAAGAAAAAAAAAATTGGAAAGCTATTTCCCCTTCTCTGTTACCACATGCAAGGGTTCTTCACAAAACAATGTCCTTTAGCCTCTTCTGTTGCAAATACATTCTCCAGCTAGTAATTTTTTTTTATTTTACTTTTTTTTTTTTTGCTGTTAAGTAGAAAAATATGCTACACTTTTATGTAGCTAGATTTTTGTCTTTTTAAGTTTTGTGTTTAGAGCACCTATATCCATTGGAAAATGAGATAGGTGAATGTACATCTATGTGTTCTCCAATCATTTTAGTTGTATTGTTTCTATTTTCTGTTTTTAATAGATCTTTGTTTCTGTGTGGTGTGAAGTCGAGAAATTTATTTTATTTTTTCTTAAATTAACAATGTCCTAGAAAACAATAGAAACAACCTTCCTTTCCATACATTTAAAAATACGGTTTTTTAAATATGCTAAGTTCCTCTCTGGGAAATTTCAATTATCTTTCACTGATCTGTTTAACACTGTATTGCTATTTTTTTTAGTTTTTGAAAGCATGGTAAGTTTTTTTTTTTTTTATAAATTTATTTTTATTTATTGGCTGTGTTGGGTTTTCGTTGCTGCATACAGGCTTTCTATAGTTGTGGAGAGCAGGGGCTAGCCTTCATTGCGGTGCGCAGGCTTCTCATTGTGATGGCTTCTCTTGTTGTAGAGCATGGTCTCTAGGCATGCAGGCTTCAGTAGTTGCAGCACTTGGGCTCAGTAGTTGTGGCTCACTGGCTTTGTTGCTCTGAGGCATGTGGGATCTTCCCGGGGCCACGGCTGGAACCTGTGTCTCCTGCCTTGGTAGGCAGATTCTTAACCACTGTGCTACCAGGGAAGCCCTACGGTAAGCTTTTTATAATTATTTTATTTCAAAACAGCCTTGTTTAGCCTAAACACTTAGTTTTCCATATGGATTTTGATAGGCCCTATGCATTTATTTTTAAAATTTGTTCCCAGTTATTTTATATAGGTGATTTAGTATTGATAAATGACCTTTTTCCAGTGTGTGTGTGTACATTTTAAACAAATTACTGAAATCAGATATGAAAACTATTACCATATAATTATCATATTACAGTCACCTTAGAGCATTCTCATTGATTCTAATACAACTTTTTTCTTGTGTTTTGATTCTTGTGATATATCTTTACTTCAAAGTATCTCTTCCTTTGAATTCTATGTGCCTCATTTTTCTGTTTTTCTGTTGTAGACTGCTCCATACACTGTATCACATGTTTCCTGCTGATGATTCATCAGTTTTAGTAGAGGTTTATGAGGTCCTTTTATTTGCCCCAAATAAAGTTTTTTATCTTCTCCTTGATTTACCTTAATGTCCAAATCTGTGCTGGTGGGGATAAGTGGAGAATTGATGTTTTGCGATCCACTCAGTCATTTAGAGGTGCAGGTGGTTAGGGAGGAGGAGGAAACTGGAGTTACGGGCATTCACATCAAAAGACCACACTAAACCCTGGGTTTTGTGAACTCAATATATTTGGTGCCCATTCTTTGCATATTATGTGACTCTGTGTCATCTCTTTTACCATATATTCTAGACTAGATTTCTGCTTGATCAGGATACATCTAGACCCCTGCTGGCTTTTTATTTGATGTAACTTCAGTAGCCTTCCGTATTTCCATTGGAGATTCTTTTAAGCGATGTTTAGTAAGCAGTTACACTAAGTGTGCTTCCATTGGGTTGGCCAAAAAGTTTGTTTGGGTTTTCCATAAGATATTACAGAAAAACCCAAGCAAACTTTTTGGCCAACCCAATACATGTGTCTCCTGTCTCATCCATGGCTACCCTTCTCTCTTGCCTCCCCCTACTAAATTAGAGTGTATTCGTGGGTTTTGTCTGATCCTTCTCCATATATTTTACCAAGTTTGGATTTCTTTCCAGAAAGACTTATATGTGAATGCACTCTTGATATCTTCCTTTGATCTTGTTCCAACACTATTTAAAGAAATTCTCCAGTTTCTTCTAAGTTGATTACACAGGGAATGGTCATATAGAGGCTTGCTAAGAGGCCCATGCATGTAATCTTTACTTTCTTGGAGGAAACCTTCTCTATTTCTTTTTCTTTTCTCCTATAATAAATAACCAAATATGTTATATATTCAACATTTTGTCTTCATACATCCACAAGCTCACTAGCATTTAGCGTATTCCATTTACTTGGAGAATGTTTGATGTGCTCTTTCTCTTCATCTAGCTGTGCAATGATTGCTTTATCTATTGTCATAGCCATCATCATCAGTTATAGGAGAATGAAGTACCACAATTGCTATATGTTGGAGATACTCCAGTGTTTTTCAACCCTTTTTTTTCACTATTGTTCCCTTTTAAGAAAAAACTTTAGATGTGTTTTCTTAATTGGCATCCTAGAATGAAATTTTAATACCACAGATATACTGAATATCTAATTATATATTCTGAGATTTTTGTAGGGCCACCATCCATTGTGAGTTCTAAATTTGCTTTACCCCTCCAGAACCAATTTTCACCCTCTTGATCACAGTATTGCCCACACTGAAAACATAGTGTAGATGTTTTTGTGCCAGATAATTTATTACATATTTCATATTTATATTTATAATATCTTGTGTTTAATTGATTATTTCTGAATGTATGATTGGTCATTTCTCTGATGATGGAATTACATAAAACTATTTCTTCTTATACAAATCAGCTTATAAATTTTGCCTTCCCATTGCCTCGACAGAAAATACTGTCCTTTTGGCTCTTCTCATGCTTGATTTTCCCTGCTAATTCATTCACCACACACACACACTTCTGCAGAGCCGAAACTGTGAGAAATGAGTAGTGTCAGAATACTGAAGAACTGATACTACATCATACCACATGGCAAAAGCAGTGTCTGCAAATGTAATGAGATTTTCAAATGTTAATCACTTTTTATTTTCCTTACTAACTGCATAATACCTCAGGAACCAGGCATAAAGAGATATGAAGCTATGTGTCTTTTGTGGGAGTGGTGGGGGTGAGGCTTCTTTCTGTCCTAATGATTTCTACAATTTTATTTATTTACAAAGCAGTAATCATTATATTCATACTAATTTGCATTCTAGACGTGTTTTTTGTCACTTGCTTTTAAAAAAAAAGTAATTGCATATAGGCTAGACGTTTGCAACATGTGATCATGTTCTCAGTGGTCACTGTTGATTGGAATGTGAATGGACAGCTGACTTGGGGTTGGCATCCATTCATAGGTTGGCTAATTGAATTACCTATTGAGAATGTGAGCTGAGAATAAAGACCAGAGTCAGGCCGTAGTGGAATAGGAGGAAGAGGGGAAATGGGGGAGGGGAAAAAAGAAGGTAGAAAAAAGATGTAGAAAATTAAAGAAAAGAAGAAAGACTTGCTATCAACATTATTTCAAAAGGGACAATGGTGTTAACAAAAGTGGAAAGAACATAATCTCACAGTAAAAAAAACATTAAAATGAACATTCTTGATGTGATAAAAACTTACGCATTATTTAATTTTCCTTACTTCACAGTGATCTGTTAATAACTTCAGCTCTTATAGGAGTAAGCTTTTTCTAATATTTGGTCCAAGATAAGGGTTGATAGACTCTTACATATTTCAAAATCTGAGAAACAAGTAACTGAAAAACCAATTCTTTTGCTTTTGCTTTTGCTTTGCCTTGACATAGATTAACTTACTTCATAACCAGTGATGATTTCATACAAATGAATCATGTTGATTGGCAATTACATATGCCTTTGTAATAAACAAGTCATATTAAGAATTAATAGATGCCATTTAGTTGATTGACATGTCTTTCAAAACATGAGGCTCATAAGGGAAATTACTGTCAATTTTTATCCTATTGTTAACAAAAAACAGTTGGCAAACTGAATTGGCAGTTATGTCAGTGTTGATGGGACTAAAGAGGGAAGTCCAGCCTCATTTGGTTTTATCTTCTTGACCATCGCTGTACTTTAGGTGTGACATAGGTATATTATAAGATGCTCCTGGGAAAAAATAAAGGGTCTAGACCAAGGACAATGATCCATCTCCACAGGAATCATCCACATGAATCCGTACTGCCGTGGCCTTATATCAAATACACTTTGTGTGTCTAAGGTTTCAGGCATGACTGTGCATACACTAAGCAAAACGCATGGCCAATTATGACACAGACACCTCCCAGGATACTTAAATTATGACTTACAAAAATCCAATCTTTACAAATGCATTTTGCTATTCATGTTTTTTCATTTCATTTAAAATCGTATTTTCAATAAAATTTCACTTTTAGTGTGTTTCATGTTGATCCAAATTTGTTACATATTTATGTGGTTTTGATCAATTATGTACTTGTGATATTTGAAGGATAACGCAATCAGGAAGAATTTTTCAAGTGTACAGCAAAGTGATTCAGTTATACATTTATATATCTCTATTCTTTTTCAGGTTCTTTTCCGTTACAGGTTATTATAAGATATTGACTATAGTTCCCTGTCCTTGTTGTTCATCTATTTTATATATAGTAGTATGTATGTGTTAATCACAAACTCCTAATTTATCTCTCCCCCTACCCTTCTAGCCCCTTTGGTAAACATAAGTTTATTTTCTATGTCCATGAGTCTGTTTCTGTTTTGTAAAGAAGTTCATTTGTATCACTTTTTAAGATTCCACGTGTAAGTGATATCAAATGATATTTGTCTTTCTCTGTCTTAATTACTTCACTTAATAGCCTAATTTCTAGGCACATCCATGTTGCTGTAAATGGCATTGTTTCATTCTTTTTTATGGCTGAGTACTATTCTATCTTCTTTATCCATGCCTCTGTCCATGGACATTTAGGTTGCTTCCATGTCTTGGCTATTGTAAATACTGCTGCTATGAACTTTGAGGCTATTAATGTTCAATGAGTTCTGGCCCAGATTTTTTTTCCTTTTAGGGTTCAAATGTAGTGGAAATTGAGGCTTAACTGAACAGCTTTTTAAAAAAAATTTCTATTGAAGCATAATTGACATATAACATATTAGTTTCAGGTGTACAATATACTTCAATATTTGTATACATTGCAGAAGGATCACCACAATAAATCTAGTTGCTATCCATTACTGTACAAAATTTTTTTCTTGTGATAAGAGCTTTTAATATTTATTCTCTTAGCAACATTCAAACATGCAATGCAATATTATTGACTATAGTTGGCATACTATACATTACATCCCCATAACTTATTTATTTTATAATTGAAAGTTTGTACCTCCTGATGGGTTCCTTCACCCATTTTGTCCATCCCTCCAGGATGGCCATTGATCTGTTCTCTGTATCTATAAGGTTTCTTTTGTTTGTTTTTTAGATTCCACATATAAATGAAATCATACAGTATTTGTCTTTCTCAGACTTATATAACTTAGCATAATACCCTCTAGGTCTATCCATGGTGTCGTAAATGGCAAGGTTTCATTCTCTCTCTCTTTTTTTTTTTATGGCTGAAGAGTATTCCAAGGTATATATATACCATGTCTTCTACCAATTCATCCACTGATAGACACTTAGGTTGTTCCTGTATCTTGGCTATTGTAAATAATACTGCAATAAACATAAGGGTGCATATATCTTATCAAATTAGTGTTTTCATTTTCTTCAGTTAAATAAATACCGGAAAGTGGAATGGCTGGATCATATTTTTAATTTTTTGAGGAACCTGCATACTGCTCCAATTTACTTTCCCATCCAAAGTGCATGAGGATTCCTGCTTCTCCACATACTTGCCAACACTCGTTATTTGTTGTCTTTTTGAGAATAGCCATTCTGACAGGTGTGAGGTGATATCTCATTGTGGTTTTGTTATCCATCTCCCTGATTATTAGTGATATTGAGTATCTTCTCATAAGCCTGGTGGCCATCTGTCTGCTGTCTTTGGAAAAATGTTTATTTGGATCCTCTGGCCATTTTGAAATTTTTTGTTGTTGAGTTGTATGAGTTCTTAGGATATATTTTGGATATTAACCCCTTACCAGATGTATAGTTTCCAAATATCTTCTCCCATTCAGTACGTTACTTTTTTGCTGTATTAGTAGTTTGCTTCCCTGTACAGAAGCTTTTTAGTTTAATGTATTCCTATTTGTTTATGCTTTTGTTGGCTTGCCTTTGGATTCAGATCCAAAAAAAAATCATCTCTAAAACCAATGTCAAGAAGTTTATCACTTATGTTTTCTTCTAGGAATTTTATGGTTTGATGTATTACATTCAAGTCTTTAATCCATTTTAAATTTTTTTGTGTGTATAATGTAAAATTTTATATATATATATATATATATATATATTTGGTGGAGTCTCTAGGGCTTTCTATATATAAAATCATATCCACAAATAGTGACAGTTTTACATATTCCTTTTAAATTTGGATGCCTTTTATTTCTTTTTTCCTACCTAATTAATCTGGACTTCTAATACTATGTTAAGTAAAAGGGGTAAGAGTGGGTATCCTTGTCTTTTTCCTGATCTTGAAAGAAAAGCTTTCAACTTTTCATCGTTAGGTATGTTAGCTGTGGGCTTGTCGTATATGCCCTTTGTTATGGTGATGTTCATTCTTTTTTTTAATCTACTTTGTTGGGAGATTTTATAAATCAGTGTTGGATTTTGTCAAATGCTTTTTCTGCATTTATTGAGATAATGATAAGATTTTTATCCTTCATTTTATTAATGTGGTGTATCATGTTGATTTGCCTGTGTTAAACCATCCTTGAATCCCAAGAATAAATCCTACTTCTTCATTATTTATGAATCTTTTAATGAATTGTTAAATTTTGTTTGCTAATATTTTTTTTTTTCATTTATTTTCATCATAGATATTGGCCTGTAATTTCCCTTCTTAGTGATGTCCTTGTCTGGCTTTGGTATCAGGATTATCCTAGCCTTGAAAAACCAGTTTGGAAGCATTCCCTCATCTTCAGATTTTTGAGGAGTCTGAGAAGGATAGGTATTAAATCTTTTAACATTTGATAGAATTGACCAGGGAAACCATCTGGTCCTAGATTTTTTTTTTTTTTTTGATTATTCAATCTTCTTTCTAATAATCAGTCTATTCATATTTTCTATTTCCTCATGATTCACTCTTAGAAGATTGAATGTTTGTAGGAATTTATTCATTTTTTTCCTAGGGTGCCCAATTTGTTTAGGTATAATTGTTCATAGTAATATTTTATGATCATTTGTATTTCTTTGGTATTGGTTATAATTTCTCCTCTTTCATTTCTGATTTTATTATTTGAGCCACCTCTTTTTTTTTTATTAGTGAGTCTAGCTAAACTTTGTCAGTTTTGTTTATATTTTCAAAGAACCAACTCATATTAATTGATCTTTTCCATTGTCTCTTTCATCTCTATTTCATTTATTTCTGCTCTTTTATTATTTCCTCCCCTCTACTAACTTTTGTAATTCATTTGTTTTTCTTTTTTAGTTTCTTTAGGAGTAAATTTAAATTGTTTGATTGAGATTTTTCTCATTTGTGAGGTAGACCTATATCACTATAAACTTCCCTCTTAGAACTGCTTTTGCTACATTCCATAGATTATGGTATGGTTTTATTTTCATCTCTTTCAAGATATTTCTCGATTTCTCCTTTGATTTCTTTGTTGACCCATTGGTTGTTCAGTACCATGTTGTTTATTCTCTACATATTTGTGATTTTTTCCACTTTTATTCCTGTAATAGATTTCTAATTTCATAACATTTTGGTGGAAAAGATTCTTGATATGATCAATCTTCTTAAATGTATTGAGATTTGTTTTGTAACCTAATATATGATATATCCTGGAGAATTTTTCATTTCCCCTTAGAAGAATGTACACTCAGCCATTTTTGGATATAATGTTCTATATATACCTATTAACTCCATCTGATCTAATATGTCCTTTAAAGTTAAGGTTTTCTTACTGATGTTCTGTCTGGATGATCTATCCATTGATGTAAGTGGACTATAAAAGTCCCCAACTATTGTTATGTTGCAGTCAATTTCTCCATTTAGGTCTTTAGTACTTGCTTTATGTATTTAGGTGCTCCTATGTTGGGTGCATAAATATTTACAAATATTATATCTTCTTGTTGGATTGACCCCTTTATCATTATGTAATGCCTATATTTGTATTTTATGTCTTTTTTTTAAAGTCAGTTTTATCTAGTATCAGTATAGCTACCCTAGCTTTCTTTTGGTTTGTATTTGCATGAAACAGTTTTTTCTATTCTTTCATTTTCGATATGGCTGCATCCTTACATCTGAAGTGAGTCTCTTGTAGGCAGCACATAGACAGGTCTTTTTTTTTTTTTTTTTTCCTAATCCATTCAGCCACTCCATGTCTTTGATTGGAAAATTTAGTCCATTTACCTTTAGAGTAATTATAAATAGGTATGTACTTGTTGCCATTTTGTTTATTGCTTTCTGGTGGTTTTGTAGTTCTCTGTTCCTTTCTTATCTTGCTTTCTTAATTGTGGTTTAATGACTTTCTACATTGTTATGCATAAATTTCTCTTGCATTATTTTGTGTGTATCTACTCTAGGTTTTAGTTTTGTGTTTATCATGAGGATCATATATAGTATATATGATATACATCTATACATATATATTATGTATTGTATGACATATAATACATATAAATCATATATAATATATATGATACATGCATGTGTGCACTCACACACACACACACACTAATGGCAAGTTAAGTTTGAATGTATTTTAAAACTCTCCATTTTTTTCTCCCCCCTCTAGGTTTTATGTTTTTGATGTCACATTTCAGATCTTTTATTTTGTGTATCCCTTTAATAATTGTTTTAGCTATAGTTAATTTTACTACTTTTATCTATTAACCTTTATACTTGCTTTAAAGTGATTGATCCACTAATTTCACTGTATATTTACCTTACCAGAGAGATTTTACATGTTTTCTGGTCACTAATTAGTGCTCTTTCTTTTCAAAGTCCCTTTAATATTTCTTGTAAGGCAAGTTTAGTGATTTTGAACTCCTTTAGTTTTGCTTGTCTGGAAAACTATTTCTCTTTTGATTCCAAATGATAAGCTTGCTGGGTAGAGTATTCTTGGTTGGAAGTTTTTATTCTTTTCAGAATTTGTATATTATCATGCCACTCTCTAATGGCTTGCAGTGTTTCTCCTTAAAAATAGGCTGATAGTTTTATGGGAGTTTTCTTAAACATAAGTTATTTTTGTCTTGCTGCTCTTAAGATTGTCTCTAACTTTTGACACTTTAATTGCATTGTGTCTTTTTTTTTTTAATTTTTTTTATTTATTATTTTTTTGGGGGTACACCAAGTTCAATCAACTGTTTTTATACATGTATCCCCGTATTCCCTCCCTTCCTTGACTCCCCCCCATCGAGTCCCCTCCACCCTCCCCGCCCCAGTCCTCTAAGGCATCTTCCATCCTCGAGTTGGACTCCCTTTGTTATACAACAACTTCCCACTGACTATCTATCTTACAGTTGGTAGTATATATATGTCTGTGCTACTCTCTCGCTTCATCTCAGCTTCCCCTTCACCCCCCACCCCCTCCCAAACCTCGAGTTCTCCAGTCCATTCTCTGTATCTGCTTCCTTGTTCTTGTCACTGAGTTCATCAATACCATTTTTAGATTCCGTATATGTGAGTTAGCATACAATATTTGTCTTTCTCTTTCTGACTTACTTCACTCTGTATGACAGACTGTAGTTCTATCCACCTCATTACATATAGCTCCATCTCATCCCTTTTTATAGCTGAGTAATATTCCATTGTATATATATGCCACATCTTCTTTATCCATTTATTTGTTGATGGGCATTTCAGTTGCTTCCATGTCCTGGCTATTGTAAATAGTGCTGCAATAAACATTATGGTACAAGTTTCTTTTGGGATTATGATTTTCTTTGGGTATATGCCCAGGAGTGGGATTACTGGATCATATGGTAGTTCTATTTGTAGTTTTTTAAGGAACCTCCAAATTGTTTTCCATAGTGGCTGTACCAACTTACATTCCCACCAACAGTGCAGGAGGATTCCCTTTTCTCCACACCCTCTCCACATCATCACAAAATCTGGAAACAACAAATGTTGGAGAGGTTGTGGAGAAAAGGGAACTCTCCTGTACTGTTGGTGGGAATGTAAGTTGGTACAGCCACTATGGAAAACAATTTGGAGGTTCCTTAAAAAACTGCATTGTGTCTTGATGTGAGACTCTTTGGGTTCATCTTATTTGGAACTCTCTGGGCTTCCTGGATCTGGATATCTGCTTCCTTTTCTAGGGTAGGAAAGTTTGCAGCCATTGTTTCTTCAAATAAATTTTCTGCCCCTTTCTCTCTCTCTTCTCTTTCTGGGAGCCCTATAATGTTACTACTTTTGTTGTTGTCCCATTGGTCCTTTAAGTTATCTTCACTTTATAAAATTCTTTTTTCTTTTTGCTGCTCTGTGTGAGTTCCACTTCCCTGCCTTCCAGATCACTGATCATTTATTTTACTTCATCCACATTGCTGTTGAAGCCCTCTAGTGTATTTTTCAGATCAATTATTCTTTAGCTCTGTGACTTCTCTTTGGTACTTTTTTATAATTTCTATTTCTTTAATGAAGTCCTCACCAGGTTCACCCATTTTTCTCTTGAATTTTGGTGAACATCTTTATGACCATTAATTTGAACTCTCCACAGGTATGTTAAAAGAATTCAGGTAAATTATTAATTTTACCCCCCTGGGGCTTTATTTTGTTGTTGTTTGGAACATATCCCTCTGTTTCCTTATTTTGCTTTATTCTGTGTTTTTTCCATGTATGAGGTGAAACAGCTATCTTCCCAGTCTTGGAGGAATGGCTTTGTATAGGAGATAAAACTTATTATTTAATCTTTCCCTATCTCTTGGTTGTATTGAAGAGGAAAGTTAGAAATTTGCACTCAGCTAAAAATAACTTCATGCTCGTTCTGCTTTTGTAAATATGCTTGCTGCACCAAAAAAGAAAAAAACAGGATGACCTAGCAATCAAATGTAACCATAAGATGTTTTGCTAAGTATGGAATGTTCTGCACCTGCTCTTGTAAGTTTCTGTTTGGGAACTTCCATGCTCTATAAACCAAGTAACCAATCTACCAATGCTAACTGTAATCATGCGCACTGACTTCTATAAAAGTAAAGCTCACCCCAAGCTCAGGGCCCAGAACTTTGGAGCATTAGCTCATCTGGGGCCACTGGCTTAATAAACATGAGTTCTCCAACCTTCTGAGTGTGGTGCTTGGTTTCTTGACGGACCAATTTCTGCAACGGTTTTTCAAACTTTTGTGGTTAAGCTGTCTGATTTTTTTTTAAAATAGGTCCTAGCTGTTGCTGGTATGCCAAGACCTATGAATGTTCCAGAGGAAGGGATCTCAGTCCACACCCAGTTTCAGGCTGATTGGAAGCTAGACCCTCAGGTAGCAGCTTTTAAGATATGCAAATATATATAATCCTATGAGACTGAAATTATGTTGTGGATGTTTTAGACCTATAGGGCCCAGAAATGCAAGCCTGCCAACCACCAGAGCCAGGGCCATCTCCTGTGTGTTCTGTGTGTGCCCCAAGCCATAGTAGTGACAGAGTGGTAGTGTGTGCTCACTGGTACTAGCAGGTTAGAAGGAGAGTGCAAAGAGATGCTCACAGTGCTGGTGCTAGCAAGGTAGAGTAAGAATGCAAAATGGTGCCTGCCAGTGCCTCCATTTCTAGAGAGAATCCCAACAGGCTCCTGCCCCACCTGCAGATGCTTTAAGGTTAGCAAATGGATCTTCTTTACATATGATCTAAGCAGTTTTCAAACTGCTGCTTTTGTACTTGGTCCTGAGATGAGTGAGTCTCCATTTGAGCTCTTTAAGGGTGGAATCTCTGTTACCTTTAGCCCTATAGTTCTCATAGGCATAAACCCCATTGGTTTTCAAAGCCAGATGTTTTGGGGGCTTGTCTTTTTGGTGCTGGTCCCAAGGGTTGGGATGCCTGATGTGGGGCACAGACCCCTTGCTTCTCAGGGATAAACTCCATGTTTGCATTTGATTCCACCCAATTGTGGGTCACTTTGCTGGGATTGGGATACTTGGTGAGACCTTGTCTCAGCCTCTCCTACCTGACTCCATGTGGTGCCTTTATTCTTTGCTCCAGAGGAGGTGTTCAGCTAGTTTTTAGTTCTTTTTCAGAGTGAGTTGTTCCATATGCAGCTGTAGATTGATTGTGCTCATGGGAAGATGTGCATTTTCAGGATCTTCCTACACTAATGTCTTGAACTGCTCCCCCTGACTGAAATGCTTTTTTAAAAAAATGAATCAAGTGTTACCTCAGCAGGCAACAGATGGAGGAAAAGACATTTAATGTCAGATTAGTAGCAGTGTGCCCAGCACACAATATGAAGCACAGATGTTTATATGGAATGGCCATCAAGTTGGAAAATGAAAACTTGGAAGAAAGCTATTCAGCTCTAAACCCTTGCCAATGCCATATTGTAAACAGGCAGGACAGCCTCCAGTGGGTAGCATGAATACCTGATTCTCTTATGATTTTCTAGCAATAGGGGATGCACAAAAGTCCTTGTGCTCAGCACTAAAACCTCAAGTCAGAGATGTCTTTTTTTAATCTGTGAGTAATATTTTGCATTAATGTGCTTTCGTGAGATTTTTTCCTTTTCTTTTCCCCCAGTGTCTTTTTTGAGTTTTACATTCAACATTTTATTGTGTCTCTCATACCTTATATGACGAGTGTCCAAACTGAATATAACAATCCTTTAGTTCCCTTTAAAAATGTATGGTTTGAAACATTTAAGTATCTCAAGTATCTTATGCTACAATTACCCTACAAAGAGCTATTCTATTTCCCCTGAATGGTTGTAAAGTGGTTTTGTTTGCTTTTTATTGAAGAAGTAACATTTTTATTCCAACTTCTTTAGAGACTGTTCCTCGCTCAGCAAAAAGAAAAAAATATTTGAGTGGGTTGTCACTTGACCCCGTGGGCATGAATGAAATTATCTGCTCAAAGTGGGATTTCTATTCTCTGTATGTAAACAGACCTGCCTCTAACATATGTAAGGTCTGGGGAAAAAGGACAAATGGGGAGTATTCCATCTAATGTCCACCTCTTCAATTCCCTTCCCTGGTTCCAACCTGTACTGTGGAGAACCAAGAAAATGTGGACACTTCAGATCGTAAGTCCCAGTTCTGCCAGACAATGGCTTCTTGAAAAGAGTAACCCGCTGAAATAGTCCTAGGACTTAAAAGTTCTGTACATCAGTGGCCTTTTGGAGGATAGACTGAAGGAAAGGAAGGAAGCAGGCTTGGGACTATTTGGACCGAGAGTTTTGTAGACTTAAGTATCCAGAGCATGAAAGAGGAGGTATGTGGGCTCCAGTTGGGTTTATTCCTTTGGTCCCACAGAAGCTTCTTTCTGTATGGAGGGACACAGCTAGAAGAGTGCCATAGTAGGAACCTCTACAGCATAAAGCCCAGTGACTCAGTTGCCTAAGTCTAAGGTTGTACTGTATGTAAATATTATTCCTCTGTAAACATAAGGAAAAGGAAATGAATTTTGATGATTCATACTTGGACAAAGAGGAGTGCTCGATCTGTACTTGTTGATCAATATCATACCAGTCCCATCATTCTATTTACATTGTTTCCATTTGTGGAGCGGAATGCCCTAAGGCGACCCCAATGACCACACCCTTGTATAATTCCTCTTCTTGAATATGGGTGATATCTATACTTTACTTCTCACCAATAGAATATTTCAAAGATGATTGTATGTTTTACTGGTTATGTTATATGACTAAGATGCTGGAATGCTCATGTAAAACAGTCTTGGAAGGTTGAAGAGAGAGAGTCTCCAGCCAATCTTGAGGAAGCAAGCTGTTATGCTGTGAATTGCCTATAGACAGGGCCACACAGCAAGGAACTAGGTAAGTCCTCGTGAGGGTCTCATTTTTACAAATGCAAGGAGCTAAATTTTGCCAATAACTACATAAGCTTGAAAGATGACCTCCAGCTCTATAAAGGATCACAGATTATCAGATACCTTGACTGCAGCCTTGTAAGACCCTAAGAACCCATTTACACTGAACCCAGAATCCTGACACTGTGAGAAAATAATTGTGTGTTGACTGAAGCCACTAGATTTGTAACAACTTCTTATATAGCATAAGGAAACTAGTGCTCCAGTTCTTTGGAGTTTGGGCATTTGTTTTTTCTTGTCTTTCTTGTACTTAGTCTACCTCCAGCTTTTATGGTCTGTTACTCTCTTCTAGTGCATAGACCCTTGTTTTATTGACATTAGATAGCATCCTTTAGGAATGCCAAATGTCCTGTATTGCTTGGGAAAATCTTTTTTTTTTTTAATTTACTTATTTGATTTACAATAACTGAACAAAGATTATCATGCTCAAATACATTCCAAATGTTTGAAGACCTTGCTCATGATTTGTTCCATTTCCTTTCCTTTCTAATTTGTTCTTCAAGTGTATACTCATTCCCCTTATAGCTTTCTGATTTCTTACTTTGCCCCTTGACACTGACAGAAATACTTTCTCCTCTTCCTTTGATATATAAACCACTTTCTTTGACCTCCCTTTAAGATTTCTTTTTACTTAATCCTTTACTTAGCAATTATATATGACCCTTCCTTTCCTAATTAAACTATATTTTCCTTGGGTAGAGGGAGAGGCAAGGGTAAAAATAAAATTATTTATGTCTCTAAAGCCTGTGCTTAAATCCAACAGTGCCTTGCTCTCTGTCTTGGATAGATTGGGCTCTCCTTAGCTACTTGAATGCATAAATGAAAGTGATGTTGTTGAACTGTGTATTTTTCAGCCCAACATTCCTCAGGAAGCTAACTCACTTTCCTTTTAGGAATTGAGCAAAATGTATCAAATGATGCATGTCTCTTCAAGGCTTCAGTGATCTTTTACATCCTGAAACTGACAATACCTTATTGATAGACTTGGGAACTTCCATTCAGCAAGCCCTCATTTGATTAGAAATTGGGTGCAATTGAAAATAGCAGACTTAGAGGGCAGTTGAAGTGAATGATATGATTTGATCTGTAATGCACATATTAAAAATATCTGCAGATATTTTTAGAAGGACGGATAAAGGCTAAAACCAACTAGGAGTCTAAGGAGTGGCTTGTATTTCTGCTCCAGTTCTCTCCTTCGCTAGCAAGAGCCAAATGGAGCCTCTTGTGGGTTCTTGCCATTCTTGATTGAGGCCCTAAATGCTGGCAAACTGTCCCCACAGGCAAGGTAAAAGGAAGAATTGAGACAATAATCAGGGTAATTCAGGCAATGTGTGCACTCATAAAGAAAACAGGTGCTTGGGGCTTGGTTGACCCAGGATAGAATGAATGCTCTGGATAAATGGCCTCACACTGCTTTCTGTTGTATAACCAGAGGCTGCTTAAAACCTCTGCCCTATTGATATCTCTGAAAGTAAAGCCTATATCTTTTTATGAAAAGTGTCCAGATTGCTATAAAGTTCAACCTACTTACAAAGATACTATAAACCTCAGCCATAATTGTAAAATTTCCCATTAAAATTCAGACATGCACTTCAAATAATACTGATAATCTAAGATTTGAACAGTTTTACAAGAAATGGTTTGGGGACTCAAATGTCTTGTCACAATGGGGAAAAATGACCAGAGATGCTATGTGTAGAGGAAATAATTTTATAATCAATTTGACTTGAAGTTTTAAGAGCTTTCTTTCTTTGGATTAAGTGTACCATTAATACTTTGGAGGAAAATGTGTCTTGCTCTAGTTTTCAGTGCAGAAGAAGTAGGAGAAAGGGTGGTTGATTCCAGATACCACTGCCTCCTTTTATATAGCAGATAGGTTTACTCTTTGTGATGTTGATTGCAACATCCACCCTGGGGTTAATGGAGATAGTTTAACCAAGTCTTCTCTGCAGTAGGTCCTCAGAAGTTAAAGGAGATATTAAAAAAAGCAAAAAACAAGCAAAAAACCTATTGTGATATCCCCATTTGATTTTAATACACATTTGCTTAACTCTGGTCAACAGAATAACTTGCAATGGCAGAGTCCTCAGAGTTCACTTACAGAGCTAGCAAATGGAAAAGCTCTTAGCTGAAATGGTTATAGAATGTAAGAGGGAGGGTTAGATCACACAAGATCTGTTTACAACTAGCATTTATTAATTCTAACAGAATTCCAGGAGATTAACTCTATGTGTAGACTGGCATCAAATAACGATAGATAAATCAGGCAGACTCATCTCAAAATCACTGTGAATTTATTTCTTCTCACTGATTTTGAATGTAATTGTTGATTAAATTTGAGACCACAGGACAAAATTTTTAGTTTTATTGGGGGTTTTCCAATTTTCTTTTAATGTAAGAATGGATTCTCTTTGATTATCTAACTTCTATGAGGACTGCTCCCTACAGTTACTTTTCAGAAAACTTCTCTTATTTCTTAAAAAAAAAATGCTACTTTATTGCAAATCAAAACACTTAAAAGAATATAAAGACTTTAACAATACCCTTTCCCTGACTCCAACAATTCTATTTTTTGCAAGTTACAGAAGATTGGGCCCTACTTGCATATGATAAAATTGATACTAAGAGTCTTCACTCCTTCCAGAAGCTTAATGTCATTATCTTCATTAAAAATAAAGCTTCCTAGGTGGCGCAGTGGTTAAGAATCTGCCTGCCAATTCAGGGGACATGGGTTCGATCCCTGCTCCAGGAAGATCCCACATGCTGCAGAGCAACTAAGCCCGTGTGCCACAACTATTGAGCCTGTGCTTTAGAGCCTGTGAGCCACAACTATTGAGCCCATGTGCCGTGACTACTGAAGCCCATGTACCTAGAGCCCATGCTCTGCAACAAGAGAAGCCATGGCAATGAGGAGCCCACGCACCACAACAAAGAGTAGCCCCCGCTTGCTGCAACTAGAGAAAGCCTGCATGCAGTAATGAAGACCCAACACAGCCAATAAAGAAAGAAATTAATTAATAAATAAATTTATTAAAAAATACAGCAAGAAAACCTTTTTTTATCCACAGTTTTAATTATGTCCCTTTATCCTTCAAATTGAAGAAAAAACACAACCCTGTAACTCTATTGAGAGAGTGGCATTGACATATATACACTACCAAATGTAAAATAGATAGTGAGAAGCTGCTGCACAACACAGGGAGATCAACTCAATGACTGGTGATGACTTAGAGGGGTGGGATAGGGAGAGTAGGAAGGAGTTGCAGGAGGGAGGGGTTATGGGGATATATGTATAAATACAGCTGATTCACTTTGTTGTACAGCAGAAACTGGCACGACAGTGTAAAGCAATTATACTCCAATAAAAAGTTTAAAAAATGCATCTAAAAGTATATTGAATAGTCAATATATTAAATAGGGCAAAAAGTAGAAATTGAATTAGGAAGTGGGGGGTTGAGGTTTCTGTGTGAAAACATTGATAATTGTCGATTGATTGGTCAATTGGTTGATTGATACATCTAGGAACATATTTTTTGAGCATCTATGTCCCAAGTAAGATGTGCTAAGGATACATTAGTGCACATTATTAGACTTGTTCAGTCCCTGCCTTTACCAATTTCTGGTCTAATGAATTAGAAAGGCATTCATCAAACAATAATGTATTTTTTAAATGAATAGATCGTTATGAACTGAGATAAATTCTACAAAGGAAGGAAACACCACTTTTTAAAAAGGTACTAAGAGCAGAACTTGGCTTTCCTGAAAAAAGTATACTTGTGATATTGGTAAGTGATAAATAAATAAGGAAGAGAGGGAGTAAATAACATTGGTTTCTGCCAAAGCAGTATGTAGAAAGAGTATGGATTGTAGGAGAAGTTAACAGCGGCTAAGATAAGCATGTGAGGAGACTGATTGGAAGAATGAGCAGAAATCAGATTACATTACTTTGCAGGCCATGTTAAGGATTTGGCTTTATGTGCAATGGAAAGCCTTTGGACAATTTTAAGCAAACATTATCATAATTAGATCTAAGCTTTGATAGTTAAACTTTAAGATGAAAACGCTAATAAGTATTACAGAATCTACTTTTGAGTTCTTGGCCACTTATCAGCTATAGACAAGGCTTACTTTCATCCCCAGTGAATATATGTGTTATTGTATGAAATTTGTGCAAAAATTGAACTGCACCCTTACAGTTTATAAGAAGAGTTCTAAGAGAGAACAAATTATAAATTTGCCAATTTTGTTTTAGATACTGTCTATTCCAGTATATGTTTGGAATTTTGTACCTGTTATTTAATTTACTTTTTTCCTCATTTCAATTTCAATTTCAACAGCATTTGAAGAGACTAAATATTCACATAACAATGTCTAGCTTTGATTGAATTGATAAACCTAAAGTTGCTATCAGTAACATCATATTTATTTTTTAACTTTTTCATAAAGGACAAATTGCAACAAATTATTAATATCATTGCATACATTGATAGTTATTATGGCAAATAGACTCTTAAGGTAGCACTAAAAATCTTTGTTTCCTGGTATTCATGCTATTATGCGATCCCCAAGTCCTGAGTGTGAATTACACCTCTGATTTTCTTCTAACTAAAAAAAATACAGCAAAAGGGATAGGATGTACATGATTATTTTTTTGTTTGTTGTTATGTGATTCAGTTACATAAGAGGAAGCAAGTGGTCACGTTGGGGAATCCTACATTGCAAGGAACTGTGGGTGACCTCTAGGAGCTGACACTAGCCTCCAGTCAAGAGTCAGAAGAAAGGGAAGCCCTCAGTTCTGCAACTGCAGAAGAGTCAATTCTGCCAGCAACGTGAGTGAGCTTGGAAAGCAAAAACTTCCCCAGTTGAGCCTCAGATAAGACTGTAACCCCAGACCAGTTAGCCTTTACTGCAGCTTGGTGAAGTCCTAAGGAGAGGATATAGTTTAGCCATGTTTAGATTCTTGACCTACAGACACTGTGAGATACGGAATGTGCATTGTTTTAAGCATTTAAGTTTGTGGTAATATTGTTACGCAGCAGTGGATAACTCATACAATGATGAAGACCGAATTGTACTGCGTATGGCAGAAAGGATCACCACTCGGCAGAGAAAATGTTACTGGTTGGTAGATGTATGGAAGACTGAATTCAACCTGAAAAACTTGATTTAGGAGTAGCTATGCATTTCTCTGAAAGAGTTTGTTCCCCAAAAATCAACTGGACAAATGCAGAAGAGTAGTCACTTATTAATTTGGACAAATCACAATTTCCATGGCCTTAGTTTCCTCATCTCTAGAAAGAGATTATTTGCCCTACTTACACAAAGGATTATTGTAAGATTATATTGTCATTTTAATTAAATAATTATTAGGTTTTTACTTGTATAATACTTTCACATATAGTACATGAAAGCCAGTGACAACTGTAAAATGCTAGCTATGTAAGTAGAAGCATTAATATAGTGTTAATGAGTTCTCCTCTACTCTCTGTGACCTACCATTAATTATATATCCAACTTGGACAGATTCTTCACTTATAGTTGTTGATTTTCTCTCTTTGAGTTAAAAAGAGATTGGTTGTTAATGTCTTTAGTAACACTCGCATTGTGACCTTTCATTTTAGCAAGAGCAGGTGCATTATTCCAGGTTTAAGTTACCAGAGCTCGTGTGGATGAATTACCTGCTTACTCTTAAACTCTGTTCTTGGGTGCAGTGCTACTGGAAATTCTCTTTTGTGAACATTCAATATGTTCCATTTGTTCACGCCTTGCCATTAATATTTGACTTCACATTTGCAAGCTTGTCACAAAAAATGAATTTATTTTCAATCCTTTGCAAATGCTGCTGGCACCGAAGGGTGAAGATATAGACAGAATTTAAATGCATAATATCACAAATGTTTTTTAAACTCTTTTATTAATGCAGTTCACAGTACAATTAACATAAATAATATTGTTTTTAGTCCACTGGTTCCCAAAAGCATTAAGATGCAAAAGCAGATCGTGGAGAGAAAGGATTCTCAATATGTTTAGGAAAATGTCAGCAACTGGGTGCAAAATGTGTTCAGCTGCTCCTGTAAAGTTAATAATAACAATCTGAAAAAGAAAATGTGAATTATGGGAGACCTTTTTATTGCTGTTGTGTGTTTTCCCTACTGGCTGATTTTTCAGCTCATAAAGTATCTTTGCTGTCTGGGTGAACCATCTGTGATATCACCATTTTGGCTGATTTTGTTTCAATGACCAACCCACATAGGGAAGGACTTAGCATCATAAACAGAAGTTTAACTTACTGGTTATCATCATTTCATGAAAGCAAGGAGAATTGGAAAGCATTATCTTTAAATTAAGAATTGTCCCTTAAAATTGTGGTACTTAGAAAACTGGTTATTTTAGATTTCACATTCACTGAATACAAAATGTATCACTTGTATAGCAGTTAGGAGCAGAAAAGAACATTAACACACAATTACTGGGTTAAACATCTTAACTATATTTTCAAGACTTAGCTGCCCCAAAAAATGGGAATCACAAAAGAAATGCATCTTTATTTAATGTAAATTTTATTCCCTTAATGGTAAAAGGCTTTTACAAAATAATAAGATTCAGATAATTATGGAGAAATAATATAAAGGAAAATGTAACCTTGGCTAACATTTATTGGGTACTTACTATGTGCCAGTCTCTATTCTGTTGTTTCTACTCAGGTTATACAATTTATTCCTTACAACTAACCCTATCAGGCATGTACTAGTATTATATCCATTTTACAGATGAGGAATGTGAGATAATGAGAGATTAAGCAATTTAACCAAGTGTCAGAGAGTTGGGGTCAAATCCGGATAGTGAAGGAGCTAGGAATCAAATATATGCAGGTATGTTGCAACCTAAGCTAACCATGAATCTTTAATGTAGTGAGAAGTGAAAGTGATTGATTCTGCCACCCAGTAAAGGTCTACTTCGCCCCTTCTCAGTGATGCGTTGCATTTTCAAAATCAAACATTTTAGAAACCAAGAATCACATGAACCTGACTCAAATTGTTTCCTTGGATGTTGGAACACCACAAGGGAGAATGTGTAGTTTGCAACAATAATTTCATAAAGCCCCTTCTAGGAGTCTCCTGTTTTCCTGTCTATCCCAGTCCTTGAAATGTTAGAGACTGGGGGAGGGAGGAGGATACTGAGAGAGCCAAGCCCAGGTTCTTCCTGGTCAAAGGGAGAGAGACAGCTTGTGGCACTAACATGTTACTAGTACAACATCATTGTTACATGTTTAAAGGCATTGATTGATGTATGTTTTGGAGACACCCAAGGTTGGTTTTTTCTTTTTTCTTTTTTTTCTTTTGTCTCTTCTCATTTTTTATTTTTTAAAAAAGACTTAGGATTTTGTAAGAAATTACTAAATTACATTTTTAAAAAATCTGTGAAATACTATAGTAATGGAATAAATAAGACTTTTTAAAGTTCAATATTTATAGACATATTTATTTTTAAAAAGACTGAATTAGAAGACACTAAATAATGTTGATACGCACCAGGAAGGGATTAGGCAAGGAAAGGCACATCATTCCACCACAAGAAATAAAGACCATTGTTGGAAGTTAATGACCAGCCAAAGCTTTAGGTCTTGTGGCAGTTTTCCGAGCTCCAGAGGTTATTATGGTGGAACCATCTTTATAGTATCTAGCTGAAATAAACAGAGAATTTTACTTTGTGGCCCCAGTGTAGTGTTAAAAAGAAAGCGCTCTTTTAATAAGTCTGATGTAAGAGGAGGGAAGCAACAAAAATCCAACATTGTTTGATGACACTGAAAATTTTATTAACATATTGAGAGTTAAAAAAAAAAAAAAAAGTAAAATAAGGGTAGTCCTCTTGTCTGGCTGAACAAGTTTTAAAATGTTAGGTGTTAGAACTTGGCCAGCTGGCATTAGAAACAAAAGTACACAGACTTAAAATGGCTTTATGCCTTTTTCTTTTTCCCCCACATTATACAAGTCTTTCAAACTGAACTAATGCTGTTCTAATTACCTGTGTGGGTAGGCAGGGTGAAGGTAAATAGGACAAGATATCTCACAGATTAACTGAAGCTTGTCTGCGCAGCTATCAAGGTGGGCTGGTGGGTTTAGACGGTAAAGCCTACTCTATTGTATTGACGTTATTTAGGATGGTTTGTAAGAGGTTCTGTGTAAGGAATATTGATTACTAATACCATTTTACTGGGTAATAGCACTTGAGTAAGTTTTGAAATGAGGTACAATTTCATCTTTACCTGTAAGTACTTCGAATGAACATCTCATGAGCAGGCATTTCATTTCATCTGTAGGCCTCCAGATATCATCACATTAATCCTCACATCTTGAGGAGGGGTAGGCAGTAGCCAGAGTGTATGAGGTAGCTTCATCGTGTGCTTTATCCAAGAAAAATTCAACTTCCAAACAATCTCTCACTTTCACAATAAGAAATGTGTATTTGGTTACATCCACATCAAGCTGAAATACAGTTTGAGAAGCCTAGCATTCAAATCATTGCTTACTGTTTTTTATATTATTTTCTTATCCTATTAATTAAGTGGCTTCTATAGATCTGAAAATGTGTTCACAAAGACAGGAGAAAACCAACATTTGGTAAGTTCCAGAGTCTCTAGGGTATTATGTTAGAATCTAGCATGTAGACCCTTTATATATGTTACTTTATTTAAACCTCACAGTGGTTCTTCTAGACAAAGGATCATCCCCATTTTGAAGTTAAGAAACTGAACTCTTGGCAATCACATATAAAGAAGGAATGGGACAAGGTTCAAACTCAGACAGACTCAAATATTTGGTGTATCTTTTCAGTATACCTTTTTGCGCATTTTACAATAATATATAATAGATTTCCATAATACCCAGATTTCCCTATTTTTAACATCTTACATTGGTATGTTGCATTTGTCACTGTTAATAAAGCAGTACTGAAACATTATTATTAATTCTATACTTTTTTACAGATTTCCTAAGGCTTTCTTTAATGTCTGTATGAGCCCACACTTAAGGAGTGGGGAATTATGCTCCACCTCCTTAAGGACTGATACATTACTTGGATATGTTATTTATCCATATTTGAATTATTATTATCGAGATACATTTTTGGAATTTTTCTGCATGGGATATTTGTCTGTTTTCTCCCATTTGTTTCACCATTTACTTATTTATATCAGTATTACTTATGGATATTTACTTTACACTTTGTGTTATATCCAATACTACCTTATTTTTGTTGTGGTTGTTGCTATAAGTCTGAAATCCATGTGTTGACAAGACCATGCTCTCCCCAAATTCTCTAGGGGAACATTCTTCCTTGCCCTTCCAGCTTCTATTAATATCAGGTATTCATTAGTTTGTGGCCGTGCAACCCCAATCAGACTGGAATCTTGTGCCACTTCATCCCCTTCACCTATTTCTCCCACCCTTCCAACCTGCATTCTCTCTGGCAACCACCAGTTTGTTCTCTGTATCTATGAATCTGTTTCTGTCTTGGTTTTATACATTTTTAATGGAATGTTTCTTTTTACATATTCTGAATTCCATACTCAGATGCCCCAACCACTTACATAATTTTTTAGATTTTGCATACATACATTAAGGCTCATTCTTTGTGATGTAGAGTTCTATAGATCTTGTTGAAACCATAATGTTATGTATCCACCATTACAGTATCATCCAGAATAGTTTCACTGCCTCGAATAATAACCTTTCTCACCTTTTCAAACTTTTATTTCCCAACCTCTGTCCACCACTTATCTGTTCATTATCTCTATAGTTTAACCTTTTCTAAAATGTCATCTAAATAAAATCAAACAGTATGTGGTCCTTTGAGGCCAGCTTCTTCTACTTAGCAATATGCATTTGGAATTCATCCATGTGTTTAGTGGCTTGAGACCTTAATCCTTTTTATCACTGAATAATATTCCATTAGCTGTTTATCCATTCATCTATTGACACTTGGTTGCTTCCAGTTTTGGGTGATTTTAAATAAAGCTGCTGTATGTATTCATGTTCAGCTTTTTGTGTGGACACAGATATTCAGGTTAGCTATGTAAATAACTAGAAGTACAATTTCTGGATCATATGGTAAGACTATGTTTAGCTTTGTAAGAAACTGGCAAGCTTTTCTCTGACGTTGATGTGCCATTTTGCTTTCTCAACAATTAATGAGGGATTGTGTTGCTCTGTATCCTCATTAGCAGTTGGAGTTGTCAGTTTTTTGGATTTGAGCCATTCTAATAGGTGTACAGTGATGTCTCATTGTTTT
This sequence comes from Hippopotamus amphibius kiboko, assembly GCF_030028045.1. Lineage (NCBI taxonomy): Eukaryota > Metazoa > Chordata > Mammalia > Artiodactyla > Hippopotamidae > Hippopotamus > Hippopotamus amphibius. The sequence continues at coordinate 24,320,916 of NC_080190.1, forward strand.
AATTTTTAGTTCCCTAATGACAAGTGATGTAGAGCATCTTCTCATATGCTTATTTCCCATTGGTGTATCTTCTTTGGGAAAGTGCATGTTTTGATCTCTTGCTCATTTAAGAAATTGGGTTGTTTGTGTTCTTATTTTGGAGTGAACATCTGTTTTGAATGTATAATTTCAAATTATATTGTAGGAAGGATGATCTATATGGGCCAGGCATTCTGACATCATTATTTAATTTCAGACTAAACCTGTTCCTAAGAGACAGGTACTACGCTTTTGTTTTTACACAGGAAAGATCTGAGGGTGAGAGATCAAACATAGTATTCAGAAGCCACACAGCCATCAAGAGATAAGATGGTCTTTTCTAATGGAGATTAAAAGTGTTTTCAGACGTAACAGCTCCCTTTTTTGTTATAAGTATTTTTATATCTCATTTACTATCATGAAATGATATTTATAAATAATATGACTACTTAAAAACATAATAAAACAATATAAAACCCTGAATGTAGTATGGAGGAAAATTAAGAGGAAAGAGGAATGACATTAAAATAATAAAATATGTGTATACATATAAATATACAGGATTATATTAGATTATAATACTAAATATTAATGGTAGCACCCACATATAATTAATAAATTTAGATGTAAAAGATCAGAAGTTTTTCCATAACAGACACTCAGGAAATTAAAAGATAATATGGATAAGTAGATACTACAATTGAAGAAAAGTCAGAAATAAAGTATTAGGCAGCCAGATTAATTTGAATATAGTACAAGAAGAAAGATAATGCTCATGTGAAATAGGGCAAACATGCGAGGGTAAATTGTAAAATCTAAAGGTGGAGAAATGAGGAAGCATAAAGTCTTTGCAAACAAGATGTATCCAAATGTCACATAGGACATGGAAAAATTCTTTATGGGATGAAACTGTCATGCATCACAAGACATTTACCATCCCTGGCACCCAATTACTAGATTCCAGTCCTAACTCCCACTCATTGTGATAACTCAAGATGTTAAGACACATTTCAGAATATTTTGGAAATTTTAATTAATGGTAGTAGGAGTGTTGAAGATCAATAAAATACAGAGCTTAAATTTCCAAACTCATGGCCTTGAATCAAATGAATCTTATCTTGGGTAGCATATGAGCTTTGTAAAAATTAGAATACTTTACATAAAATAGAGTCAAGTACTTTAGATTTAGGCCAAAACTGTGCCCCCAAATCTTAAAATCCCTCCCCATTCTGCCTTGTGTACCTCTCAGCCTCAAAAGCTTTCTCTGATGTAATACTGAAAGACAGGCTATGAAAAATCATTGATTTCCTTTTAATGAGCATCCATTAGGTATTTTTCTTGTACTAAGAATTGTGTGAGGTAGATACAGAGGGTACCTGTACAACTGGAAACACACACAACACACACAAAACGGTCCCTTCTTTCAACTTTTTAACTTCCTTTACCCTCATCTCACAGATTAAGGGCACATGATAATCAGTCTTTATACACCAGTATGGCCTTGTCATCTTTGAATTTATCTGAATTTTCTGCCATGAATTGGTATTTTCAACCTGGGTCACCTCTTGTGGTAATATGCACCTTAGAGATATACAGGCATACCTTAGAAATATCGCAGGTTCAGTAAAGCGAATAGCACAATAAAGTGAGTCACACACGTTTTTTGGTTTAACAGTGCATATAAAAGTTATGTTTACACTATACTACAGTCTATTAATAATGCAATAGCAAGATGTCTAAAAGCCAATGTATATACCTTAATTAAAAATACTTTATTGCTAGAAAATGCTACCCATCATCTGAGACTTTAGTGAGTCAATGTTTTTGCTGGTGGAGGGACTTGCCTTCCTGTTGATGGCTGCTGACTGATTAGAGTGGTGTTGGTTGTGGCAGTTCTTAAAATAAGACAATAATAAAGTTTGCTGCATGTATTGACGCTTGCTTTCACAAATGATTTCTCTGTACAACGCAATGCTGTTTGATAGCATTATACCCACATTAGAACTTCCCTCAAAATTGGCGTCAATCCTCTCAAACCCTGATGCTGCTTTATCACCTAAGTTTATGTAATATTCTACATTCTTTGCTGTCATCTCAGTAATCTCCACAGCATTTTCACCAGGAGTAGATTCTAATTTAAGAAACCACTTTCTTTGATCAGCAATAAGAAACAACTCATTATTCATTAAAATTTTTATCGTAAGATTGCAGTCATTCAATTCAGCAATTCAGGTTTCATTCTCCTAATTCTAGTTCTCTTGCTATTTCTACTACATTTTCAGTTACTTCCTCCACTGAAGTCTTGAACCCCTCAAAGTCATCCATGTGGGTTGGAATCAACTTCTTCCAAAATCCTGTTACTGTTGACATTTTGAACTTTTCCCATGAATCAAAAATGTTCTCAATGGCATCTAGCGTGGTGAATCCTGTCCAGAAGGTTTTCAATTGACTTTACCCAGACCCATCACAGGAATCACTGTCTATGGCAGCTAGAGCCTTATGAAACATATTTCTTAAATAATAAGATTTGAAAGTTGAAATTATTCCTTAATCCATGGACTGCAGATTGGATGTTGTGTTGGCAGGTATGGAAACAATGTTAATCTCATTGTACATCTCCATCAGAGTGCCTGGGTGACCAGGCATTGTCAATGAGCAGTCATGTTTTGAAAGGAATCTTTTTTCTGAACAGTGGGGCTCAAGAGTGGGCATAACATATGCAGTAAACCATGTTGTAAACAGATGAGCTGTCCAGACCTTGTTGTTCCATTCATAGAGCAGAGACAGAGTAGATTTAGCATAATTCTTAAGGGACATAGGGTTTTCAGAAGGGTAAATGAGCATTGGCTTCAACTGAAAGTCACCAGCTGCATTAGCCCCTAACGAGAGAGTCAGCCTGTCCTTTGAAGCTTTGAAGCCAGGCATTGACTTCTCTCTAGCTATGAAAGTCCTAGATGGCATCTTCTTCCAGTAAATTCTTTCCTCTACATTAAAAATCTGTTGTTGCGTGTACCTGATATCACAGCTTCACTACTTATCATAGCTGGATCTTCTGGATAACTTGCTGCAACTTCTACATCAGCACTTGCTGCTTCACCTTACACTCTTATGTTATAGGGACAGCTTCTTTCCTTAAGCCTTGTGCTAGCTTCAGACTTTTCTTCTGCAGCTTCCTCACCTCTCTCAGCCTTCAAAGAATTGAAGAAAGTTAGGGCCTTGCTCTGGAATAGGCTTTGGCTTAAGGGGATGTTGTGGCTGGTTTGCTCTTCTATCTGGATCACTAAAACTTTCTCCATATCAGCAGTAAGGCTGTTTCATTTTATCATTCGTGTATTCATTGGAGTAGCTCTTTTCATATCCTTCAAAAACTTTTCCTTTGCATTCACAACTTGACTAACTGCACAAGAGGTCTAGCTTTTGGACCATCTCAGCTTTTGACATGCCTTCCTCAATAAGCTTAATCATTTCTGTCTTTTAATTTAAAGTGAGAGGTGTGCAACGCTTCCTTTCAACTTGAACACTTAGGATTATTTATTGGTCTAATATCAACATTGTTGTGTCTCAGGAAATAGGGATGTCCAAGAAGGAGAGAGGTGGGAGGAATGGCTGGTAGGTAGAGCAGTCAGAACACAAACATTTCTTGATTAAGGTCACCTTCTGATATGGGCACAGTTTGAGGCACTCCAAAGCAATTACAATAGTAACCTCAAAGGTTACAGGCACAGATCACCATAACAAATATAATAATAATAAAAACGTTTTTGAAAATTGTGAGAATTACCAAAATGTGACACAGAGACACAAAGTAAACAAATGCTGTTGAAAAAATGGTGCCAATAGATTTGCTTGTCACAGGGTTGTCATAAACCTTCAATTTGTAAAAAAAACACAATCTGCCTAGCTCCATAAAGTGAAGCCCAATAAAATGAGGTATCCCTGTGTAAATGTATTCCTTATTCTCTCAAACAAGTCTTGATTTCATTAGTCTACAAGTTTACACTTCACTTTTAAGGGAAGCTCTTGTCATACTAGCCAGGCAGACAGACTAGAAGAGTAGTCAGGCTAGAGTAGGAGTGTCCAGGGTTGGATGGATTTGGGGACCCATCAAAGGAAAGGAAATGCCCACTAGGTGGCAGTAGCACACAGAGGCTTTATTTGGGAGACCCTCCAAATCCCTCTCAGCAGGAGACCATCTAAAGGTTACTGAACCAGGAACTGGGGTGCCATCCAAAAGGGAAGGAGGGCAACGAACTCCCAGGGAAAGATGGAGCAGAGAGGAGGCTTAATGTCTAGGTGATGTCACTCAGCAGCATGGTGAGAAGTCTCTGGGTCAGAGAGCTCCAAAAGGCAGTAGCAACTTGGGATGTGCATGGCCCCAGGGCTTATTTTATCTATGGCTAGCACATGTAGGGCAAGGTTTCATGGGGTATGCAAAGCAGGCAGGCTCTAAATGACTAAAAAGTCTGCTTATTTGGGTTATGCTTGTTTAAAACAACTGGATGTGTTAAAATTTGAGTTTGCTTCCAGCTGACTTTTGAGTTATTGAGTCTCAGCTTGCAGTAAAGAAACAAATGATAAAGAAGGTGTGGCATATATATATACAATGGAATATTACTCAGCCATAAAAAGGAGTGAAATGGAGCTGTCTGTAATGAGGTGGATAGACCTAGAGTCTGTCATACAGAGTGAAGTAAACCAGAAAGAGAAAAACAAATACTGTATGCTAACTCATATATATGGAATATAAAAAAAAAATGGTCCTGATGAACCCAGTGACAGGGCAGGAGTAAGGATGCAGATGTAGAGAATGGACTGGAGGACACAGGGTTTAGGGGGGCAGGGGGCGAAAGGGAAGCTGGGACAAAGTGAGAGGGTAGCATAGGATATATACACTACCAACTGTAAAAATAGATAGCTAGTGGGAAGTTGCTGTATAACAAAGGCAGATCAATTTGTTGATGGGTGATGCCTTAGAGGGCCAGGACAGGGAGGGTGGGAGGGAGTCGCGGGAGAGAGGGGGTATGGAGATATATGTATAAATACAGCTGATCCACTATGGTGTACCTCAAAAGCTGGTGCAAGAGTGTAAAGCAATTATATTCCAATAAAGAGCTTAAAAAAAAAAAAAAGAAAAGAAACAAATGACCTCGGAACCAATATATGGGGAAAGGCCTTGGCTCATTTATAGGACAGGGAGACTTTGTTGCATGGTGAAAAGAAGGTGAGTTTGGAATGGGAGAGATCAGGATTTGAAGTCCTTATTTTATCTCTTATTAACCATATGATCTTTGTAAATTTCATTGTAAAAGTCCTTATTTGTAAAAGTCTCTATTAACTATATGACCTTTGTAAATTTCATTAAGAATCTCAGCTATCTCATGTAGAACAGGGATGTCTTAAGAGCCGATTACTAAGACTGAGATGAAGATTAAATGAGATAACACACTAAACACCAGGTATATAGTATATATTCAATAAATATTAGCTGCCTTCATGATCCTTTCCTATACTCTGGGGCTTGTCTTACCTTACGTGCTCTTGGATAACAGAGCTCCATCCATAAGCTCGTATACAGTTAGTTTATTTTGGGGAGTGATCTCAGGTAACAGGAGTGGGGGGTCTGAAGAGGGAAAGCTTATGTAAAGATATGCTGTAGGGTCTGTTTTTACAGTGACCAGCTGTTGTCTGAGGAGCATATTAAATGTGCCTCAGGATTACTCACCAGAGGAAAAGAAGTAAGGAGAGTTTATCTATGGGCACTTTGCTCCACCTTATCCGACTGGCAGGTTAACTCTCACTTCTGGTTGGCAAGCCTATGAGTGCTGGTTTCCAGCAGCTATCATAATACCACCACTGCAAAGCCAGACATGAAAGGGCAGAAAGCCAGATCAGTGGTGCCCCTGGGGTGAGATGCTTTGCAGTTACACCTGTGTGAAGCTGGTTGCTGCAGCAATGGCTGTAATACAAGGTGGGCCAAAAGGATGGTGATTGGGGAGTGCATGGTGTATTCAGTAGAGAATGCTAACTGAAACAGAAGAGAGATAACTGTCCAATGATGGGCAAATCCTTCTTGGAAAGAAGGGGTTATTTTTAGTAAAATCATGTGCTAGCTTATTGATTTTTCAACTCAGAAGTGGAATATTTTTGAAGGTTACATGTACTATGATTCTTGATTTTTTGAACTAGGCTAGTTTTAGATTTTTGATGACCTATTTCTCTGTATGAAGATAAAATGATAAAACACATGATTTCCTCATTCTGTTAGGTTCTTTTGGCTGCAAGAGACTGAGGCTTTCTTATTTTATTTAAGGCGTCATCATTTAGGAGAATACGCATGTACAATAATCCAGGGCACATCTTGAGACAGGCATAGTTAATTCATGCAAACTCCAGTTTACTGGCTCTTCTGAGCAAGGAGAGGAATGGAACATTTAAAATGTGTGGGACATGCCTGTGGCAATTACATTTAATAAATGTGTACCCAGGAGTGACCCTAAGCTGGAAGATGGGTGTTTTCTGTTTCTTTTGTCATTTTCTTTTACAGTGGGAACATCACATGAAACCTTTGGGGAGTATAGATTACAGTGTTTAAAGAAGCATATTTTTCACACAAAATTTCTTCCAAAAGCAAGACAGCCACTTCATCTGGTACTCAATGAAAGAAACCATGATTTGTTCCAAAGCTAGAAGAAAAAAAAAATGATATTTCAGTCCCTATAGTGGCATTCTCTCAAAGGATTTTCAAGGAAATTATGACTATCTTGAATTTTTGTCTTATGCCCTCACTGTAGAATCTAAATTCTGAGTAAATATGTGATGCAAGTGACAAGCCAGACCAACAGAAAGAAAGGAAAACTAGTAATGCCAGTGCCTCTGAAATGTTTTAGTTTTCTTCTTTTTCTGATATGTTTCCCTCTTTATATTATTGATCTTTATTTTACTTTATGCTTCTTCTTTCTCCTAATTTTAGTTTACTCATAGCTTTGACATTCAGGACCTGTCATGGATCAAATTCTGTTTCAAGGCATCCTTTGACCATTCTCCTGCCAATGACCTAATTTGGTATGGGGTTGTGTGTGTGTGTGTGTGTGTGTATATGTGTGTGTGTGTGTGTGGCTTGAATTCCTGAGACTCTGTTTGACCCAACCCACCACTTTTAGGCTTTAATGTCTCAATTGTTGCTGACACACCTGAGAGTTCATCACTGTCCTAGAATTCCATCTGGGGATATGACAGGCTCACAGTGTCTTCATAGAGCTTTATGAAAAACAAACAGGCTATGGATAGGACAGTTTACATAAAAGGTGGCTGTGGCTCTGGCAGGTAATCTGAGAACTGGTCTATTTACCATCAGGTATCTAGTACAAAGAAAGTGTGTTCTCCACGTAGTAGTCGATAGTCAGCTAATATCCTATGTATCATTCAGATAAAAACACAGCCAGAATGGAAGATTCTTTAGCAAGAATTCTGAATCCAAGGTTCCTTGCATTTGGCTTCTCCTTTTGCTTTTGAACTTTTCCTGTTGTCTTCAACCTGGTAGACCTATTCTTTTTATTCTCTGACATTCTTACTTAACTCTCTTGATTAATAATAGATAAACAAACAAAAACACTCTTATTCTGAACATCCTCAATGAAAGTCAATGAAGTCAGAACAACTTAAAAGTTATGGGTTTCAAAATTAAAGTTCCTTTTGACATTTGAGAATATCCCAAGGTGATAAGGACAAGGGCTTAACCTCAATCAGGGCAAGGAGGAAATATTATGTGGTGACATGGCCATAAATCTGACCCTAGCCAGTGTGGACAATGTTTGGTTGGCTTTAATAAAAGTTCATTATTTGATCTATTAGATCAAAGTTTGAAGTACTCTCTCTTTAGAACATTGGTCTAAATAGTGAGAGAAACAGTATTACTTATTAAAAATTTGCCAATTTCTTGAAATTTGGTATATTTAAAGTGGACCATGTGTAAAAGAAAAAGGGATAAATGAGATGGTATGTTGCATGAAAGAGAAGATAAAATTCATCAGAATTTAATTTCTATGAATTTTTACTCATTAGACATGACTGAGCATGTTTCTACAGAGTAGAAAATATACCTTAGTATCAAGTTAGCATGTTCTGGAATCTATATAAATTCTTTCACCCTACAGGTACTTCAAGACATAATTCATTTTCTGAGAGGTGGTCTCATTTTCTTCTCAAATGACACATTTTGTTCAGGCATGTTAAAAACTGTACCTTAATTAAATTTCACATCTCTTTCCAACATGTACTATACTATATAGGCTCTATTAAAATATTCTCAATCTCATGACAAAGTTTAATGATGCAAAATTTGAATCATTGAAACAAAATTTAAAATGTATTCACCCATCTATACTCTCATCCTTAAACAATTAGTAAATGTTCACAATGGGGAGGAAAGAACCTCTTTGTATTTAAGATGTGAAGGTGAGTAAGAAAAAAAAAGTAACGTATAAACAATTATAATACAAAATAGTGTATATTAAATGTCATAACAAAGGTAGCAGTGATATGATTTCTGAGTTAAGTATGAGAGAAATTAGATGGATGCATCATATTAGCTGGGTGAAAGAACAGAGTCTTCATGATAAAATAGGTATTTGGATGATCCTCAAGGAAGAGGTAGAAGTTTATGGGTATTGGCCAAGAAGGGAGAGAATTAAGGCAAGAAAAATGAGGCATTGACAGGTTAGTCATAAAAAAAAAAAACAACATTTGGGGAAAGCTTAGATGAATGTGGATTTGTTAAAGGAAAATTCTGGACAATAGGGCCAATAAGGAAAACTGAGGTATGCATGTTTGGTACCTTCAGTGCCATGCTAAACAGTTTTGGTCCTTTCCTCTCTTCAACAGATGGGGCACAAATAGGTTATAAGAAGTATCAGCAATTAATCTGCTGATACAAAGTCCTCTTTGGTCCCTGAGACGGCATAATACAGTTCAGCTATTTATTCAGTTACATCTTAAAGACAAACAAAATCTTCCTCTATGCATCCAAACTGCCTTCAAGAGTCAATATAACCCAATAATGGAAAAGATGGGCTATTCTAAGTTCCACATTATTTTGCATGTCTATTATTCTTCACAAATTAGGTGCAATATCTTTCTTTGTTATTTGATACAATAACTCACTAAAGAGCAAACCCACACTTCATCCCCACTACTATCTGGTTTATCTGAGAGGAGCATCTCAGTGAAGCTGGAAGTTGGTGGGTTTCCAGATCTTGAGTCTCAGGAAAATAGATGTAGGTCAGAGAAAAAGATGGTTGTTCCACAGGCAATGCCTACATCTTTACCTGATAGATGCTTAGAGATTTTTGATGCTTGATAAGAGTAGAAAAATCTTAACTGCTGTTAATTAGGAGTTATGCTATCATTAATAGGCAACAGTCATCAGTCCTCTGGGTCTCCTAATAAAGAAGTATAGAGGAAGAGATACAAAAAATATTTGAAAGATTCAATAAAATAAAATTAAACACATTCAAACTTGGGTACTGAAAGCTGACAAAACTAGAGAGGTTTTGAATAGCTGTGGCAAGAAAAAAGACAAAACAGTACAATGAATATAACCTAGCTAAAGGGACACTTTGCAAGCCAAATGCAATGTACAGCACTTTGCACTTGTGGATGTTCAGTAAATATATATTGGTGATGACGAGAGTCAGAAGATGGTTTAAAACTTATGACATCAGGAAATGTGTTTTTAATTATTGGGTTTTTAAAATAAATCTAGACAGTTTCACCCATTCTTTTGGGGTTCTCATGGAAAAGTATACTGTACTATTTTCTGGGTCTCAGTTTTCTCGCTCGTAAAATGAAAGATTTGGACAAGGTTATAAGGTTATAGGTCACAAAACTATAGTCCAGGGGCTGCATCTAGCTTGTTAAAAGTGTTTGTAAGTAAAGTACTACTACATATAGTCATGCCTATTTGTTTACGTGTTGTCTATGGAAGCTTCTGTGTGACCACAGCAGAATAATGCAGTAGCAACAGAGACTGAAAATATTTACTCTCCATCCCTTATAGAAAAAATGTGCCTACTCTGGACTGGATCTCGCAAGTCAGTTAAAACAACCCACAAGTCTAAGAGTATATTCTGGTATTAATTAGAGCTGTCGTCTCCTTTGCAATTTGTCAGTGAAAGTCTTGCCAAATATGACACATTTGTATTCCTGACAAACACTGGATTGAGCGGTTTGCCTGTGCACAGTAACTTAGCAAGTACCTTGAGAGCCATAGTCTCTTCCAAAGCAAAACAAAGTCTAAATAACCCTTGTTCTTTCTCTCCCTGGGACTACACAATTACTGCTGCATTAAACTTGATTAGTTCAGACTTCATTAACTTTATTTGTTATAATTCAGGCAGACTGGGCTGCAATATACCATCATTGCCTTTTTCTTCCTTTAAGGATTTGGTGAAGATGTATATAATGAAAGAAAGGTTATAAGGAAATATTTTGCCTTACAAACTGAATCCTCTTGAATTACAGATTAAGCAATTAATCACAATGTTCCCCTCACCTCTACTTTTTCTGTTCATTGTTGAAACAGATCTCAAAGAATCTCCTCTCTGGAAGCTGTAGTTTGCCATTTGAATTAGAGACAGAATGACTGGTGCTTTGAATTCAAAAGAGCCAGTTTCCAATTCTAGATCTGAATCTTTGTCAAGTTCCTGAATCTCTTTAAGTCTCATAGCCCCCCCAATTCTTTGACCTTCCTCCCATCAAATGGTGGGAACTATGCACCTTCCCTTTGACCCTGGGTGGCTTGTGACTCTTCAACCCAAAGAGATGGTCTGTGTAACTCATGAAGCTCCATCATAAAAGATGATGCAGCTTCTGCCTTGGGGTCTGGAACACTTGCATTTGGAGCCCTGAGCCACCAGGTAAGAAGTCTGCCAACACCGAGGTCAACATGCTTTGAGGAAGCCACGCCACTTGGCACTTTTGGTTTTCAATTCATCTTGGAATCTGACAAGTGAAGGAAGGCGACCCCCAGTCATTCCATCCTCCAATCCTTGAGTCATGCCAAACTTTGAATCTTCCCAGAAAAGATCCCAGACATGGTGGAACCAAGAAAAGCCATCCTCATAAAAAACAAAATATAAAAAGAATCATAAAGTGGTTACAGTTTTAAGTCAACAATTTGAGGGTTATTTTGTTTCCCAACAACTGTAAGAAACTGACACATCATCTACAGAATGGAAATCATCATAGGAATTGTGATCCGGCTGTGTTGGAAGGACTAGATGAAATAAGAATACATAAAATACCAGAATGCCTAATCTATAATCAATAAATTGTAGCTATTAATGCTACAGTTCCTGAAAATAATTCTTTAACTCTGATTTTCTCATTGTGACTGGGTTCTGTATTCCTTTTACCCTTTCTCTGTAGCAGCCATACACCTAGCCTCACTGCCACCCAAATAGAAACTATGGGTTTAAAAAGAAAAGTTTATACTCTTTCATCTTAAAAATCAAAAACAAACAAGAAAAAAAAAAGATGGGTTTAAAAATAGCAAGCTTGGACATTCAATGAAGCAGACTGCTGGTAATACTTATGTATACTATTTAAGAAACTAAAATACAAATGAAAAGTTAATATTAGTTATATGTTTATTTACCATTTATTTAAATTAACATTTATTAAATGTCTACTATGTGTCAGAACCTCTGATATAGCCCATGATAGCCAGCCTTGGGGAAAAAAAATGCCTGCTTTGCCTTTGGCCTAGCAAAATAATTACTGCAGTTTCTGATTGAATAACACTATCCTTTCTAGCAAGCAGTTTGTGATCTAACTTGCATCTTCCCAGATCAGACAACAGACATACATTTGCATATATGATGAGGGGCAGTAAACAATCACCAAGTCTCAGGATTTCCTCATTGAAGAGTTAGGTCCAAGTGTTTCCTTCAAAGTTTTATCCTGCTCTTTTGTTTTGTCAGTAAACGAGGAACTGTAACATTTGTGTGGCAGAGACTTTGATCGAACAGCATGAGATTTAAATGCACGGTGAATGGAAGTGAAGTTTTTTATCCAAAACAATTCCATTCAAAGCCACATTGGAGAAGGGTACCAGTCCTGATGAGATCAACTGTGCCTTGAGACCACTCTGTGTAGACAATTTGTCCTGCACTTAAACCCAAAAACAAGCACTCTGGTAAATAATTCTTTGCTTCGGGATCATAATTCAACTCACTATTTGTTCCTTTGGAAGACATGAGCACCAACTTTGTTAAATAAGGCAGTAATTCTTCCATTATGTGGTGTCATCCCAATGGTTATGATCTTTTGCAGAACTCTTAACAGATTACAGTGGGATGGGGATGCAGAGATGTGCTGGAGACTGGAGGGAAGGTTGAGTTTTGCAGCAATTTGTTTCCCAGGAAGCCACCTCCTTCTGCAGACACTAGCAGGGAGAAAAGAGGATGCTGAATTTGGGGGAGTAATGGTGATTTGGGTTAAGTGCCAAGCATTGTTATAGGCTCTCCATGTACAATTTCCTACTTAATCCTTGTGATAACCCTACAAGAGAAATATTTATCTTATATTATCCAGAAGGGGAAAGTGAGGTGTAAGTTAAGTAACTTGCTTAATTTCAAGCAATTTGAGACCTTCTGAAGTGTGAGGATGCAGCTGTCTCTCAGGGGGAGCTGTTTAAGCCCTAAATCAAATGGTTGAATAGTGCGTGGACAGCTCTCTACCACATTCTTTTAAGAATAGTTACTTGTGGTTTCAAACACTTTAAAAATAATTTCAAGAGAATGCATGCTCATAGAAACTTTGAAGAATACTAGCTGATAAAGAGTAAGATGAACACCACCTTTAATCCCACTCCCTAGAAATAACCATTGTTAAGTTTCTGAAGGACTATGATTCCTTATAATCATTTTGCTATGACTTTTGACTTAAAAGTCTCCCTCTTGAACTAGAAATAGTGCACATTTATTTCTAACAGGCAGAAATTTATGAAGAAAAAAGTTAAAATCACCAATAATTCCACAATCCAGATATGTTAACATTTGGGGGAATTTTCACACAAATACATTCATAGATATTCATTTATATAGATTTATATATTCATGTATATAGATATAAGCATATAGTTTATACATAGTATATATTTTCTAACAATTTGACATCATACCCAATGTAGAGCTTTATATCTTTATAAATCCGTTATTATTGTCTTGTTAGAGAAATCATTCATTTAAATCAGATTTATTAAGAGAGAAAAAGGAGGGATGTAGAAAAGAGAAGGGATGTAGAGGAAAGAGTAAAGGGTGAAAGGACAGAGGAGAAAGAAGAGTAGGGGAGAGAGAGAAAGCAAGCCTAGTCATATTAATCATATGACTTCTGGCTTTATCAGCCCTAATTATAACTTCAGTCATTCATCTTCATCTTTCTATACATATGCTTTTGTCTGTTTAAATCTTTGTGAAGCATCATTACCAAAGATTAGATCCACAATGGGAATAAATTTATGTTGTACTAAATAGTGCAGAAGCAGACTTATATGCCTTGTGATCATGGGGTGTATCCAAATATCATGATCACCATGCTGGACATTGTATGCCACTTGTTGAGTGCTTCACCCTGAGAATACTTCAGAATTTATGTGAGGCATCTCATTTAATCTTTACCACTAACAGCGTAGGGACACTTTTTAATTTTATTTTACAGATGAGACGTCTGAGATTCAGAACTATTAAGTAAGTTCCCTGAGTTCTCGTAACTAGGAAATGATGCTGAGTTTTGAACCTAGGTTTTCTAACACTTTCTACCCATGATGACAGTCCTGGAAATTAGACTATATTGACCCTCTTGATCAAAAGGTAAGATTATAGCTTAGGTGTTTGGTAAATAGATTGACAATAGCATCACAGGCCACAAGAACATAGGAGTGTCACATTTTGGAAATGGACAGAGTCTTGGTTTAGAGTGTAACATCCTCATATTAAACATGATATAAATGGAACATAGAAAGATGCAATGACTTACCACCTACCAGGCTGTAGACTTATACCACATGACTTTCAGGCCAGTAACCTTTAGATGAAAAATAAATCATGACATAGATTGGCAGGAAGGCCAGTGCTCTAAACTAACAGCACCGAGACTAATTTGCAGTTTCATTCCCATGAATGTGTCGTATGACCTTAGTCAAGTTACTTAATCTTTCAAACCCTTAGTTTTAAGAGAAAAAAAAAGTAACTGTTTTTCTTTTTCTTTTTTCTTTTTTTTTTTGCCTTGAGGAAAGAATGGGGGTTAGAATAAGTGATTCCTAAAGATAAAGGCTGAAAATGCAGACTTCCCAGCTTCAATGTGGAGTTCAGCTCCAGCAGTTACAGACAGGCCTTCTCTTGAGTAAGTCACGCGACCTCGCTAAGCCTCATTTATCTTGTCCTTAAAATAGAGATAATAATAGTCCCTACTTGGGGGTTGATGTGATGATAAAATGATAATCTAAATAAAATGCCTGGCTCCTCATATGTGCTCAATAAATGATAATTATCTCAAGTCCCTTCAGGTTCTGAAATTAAGCATTACAAATCAGGAAATAGTGAATATCTACCATGTCCCCAAGGTCACCTACCAGAATCAACTCTAAAATTCATACTGCTTTCAGAAACTCTTCATTTCAACTTCACTGAGTGTTAGGCCTTTAATTTGAGAAAGTAATTTTTAGTTCATGTTTTTGTAGAATCAGAGAGAGAGGGAGAGGAAGCATACACATAGATCATTTTGGTATATGCCCTTCACAAGGTTAAATCTGTTAATTAAGTCTCTACAGGCTCTTCTCTCTCTTTAGAATTTCTATTTGAAACCTCTTCATTGTAAGTGCTGATCTAATTTATGGATTGCTTTACTTTCCTGGATCTTTTCTAGTTTGACTCTCACTTTTTCAAGGTAAAAACAAACCAGATATGCTATTGTCTTCAGCACTGTTATCAGAGGCAAGAATTATACTGTGGTGCTCTTATCTGATACTTTTGTGACATTCTGCAGTTTGGATACATTTTATAATACCGTACTGCCTTCAGATGGCATTGTCCACAGCTTTTCTCAACTACAGAAACTATTGGCATATGTTGATGTATTGACATAACTAATAATTATTTTCAGCTTTTCCACAAACAGTGAAAGAAAAGAGAATGGAGCAGTCATTACCAAGTACATCCTTAAAAGACCTGTCAGTTCTTGAGTTTTGAATTTTTGTAAGTCTTAAGTTTTTAGTTTTATCTCAAAATAGTCCTTGGTGATTTGGACATATTGGAAGAGTCACAGGTACATGAGATTATTTAGGCTCCTTAAATAAGGTAGGCTGTGTATTATAAATTTATGAAGAGAAATCTGTTTCTATTCTGTCAAAGTGAGTAACATGTTCAGAACAGGTTAAGGGACAGAAAGTCGATAGGGTAAGCCTATTCCCTCTGCCAAGATTATTAAATGTCTTTTATTACATATGATAAAAAATTCAAGGTGCCTAATCTGTAGCCAGTTCTATAGAGTTAGACTCTTTCATGTAGTGAGGACAGAGACTGACTTAGGGGATGGGGTTAATTTTGAGGAAACAAAAGGAAGTTGGGATGCTTGGAAGCTACCGCAGTAACTCACCAGTGATTTCTTATTGAGAGGTAACCTTTACCCAGAATACTCCTGTAACCTAAAAGCCATTCTAACAACGTGTCATTCTTACCACTCGGCTTGTCTTTGTCTCTGTGCTACCTAGACTGCTTCTACAACACCACCTAACACTAGTTTTATTTACTAGCACCCACTTTGTACCAGGTACTGTGTGTTGCATGTTGTGTGCAATATGCAATCTTGCTGTCAAATACCCTAAGAGAGAGCATCTGATGAGGTTGGGGTTAAATGTTCAGTATGCAGTGCTGAATGCCTTGTGAGCTGAGGTCTTAACCCAGGAAATCTCATAAGTTAATGTCTTATCTGTAGATGACTTCCTTCGGCTCAGGATTTGAATCAGTAGGTAACTACATAATTGTGGGACAAAGTATAAACCACTTCATGCTTTAAGTCAAGGAACCTCTTTCATTGCTTCATTGTGCAGGTGCCGTATAACAAGTAGGTATATTGAAGCTTCTTTCTATTTAGGGCAAAATGGAAATATTGAACTACTCTTGCTGATAGTATTAGTGTTATTACCACAACCCCTAACAGCTGAGATTTTATCAATCCCCTCCCCTATGCTAAAGACTTTCTCCTTTATGTAGGTGAAACTTGCTGACGTAGATATATATCACTGTACATGTTTAAAAGAAAATAATGTTATTTGTTCAAAATCTAAGGGGGTAGTTTTTACTTGCTTTATACATATAAATAAAGAGATTTGGGCTTTAGGAACTACTCTGATGTTTTACTCTAAGTGCCTGTCCTGATTTCAGAACAGCAAAAGGCAGGGATGGCTAAAACTGCACTGTAAGATAAAATATTACTTGGAGCAAAGAGTCCCAGGGCTTTTTATTTTGCGATTTGTTTACTCTGGTTTAGTACAAAAATCTTACCTTCTGAAAAAATATGTGAATGTTTTTTTATGCAGAATTATTTGTCTTTTATTTTTTTCTTGAAAGCTTCTATTCCTTTGGATGTCAAATGCACCAAATTAATATAAGT
This sequence comes from Hippopotamus amphibius kiboko, assembly GCF_030028045.1. NCBI lineage: Eukaryota > Metazoa > Chordata > Mammalia > Artiodactyla > Hippopotamidae > Hippopotamus > Hippopotamus amphibius. The sequence continues at coordinate 24,337,602 of NC_080190.1, forward strand.
TGATGTGTGAATTTTATTCAGCTTCTTAAGACAAGAGAGGAAAAGTCTTAGTTGCATGAGATTTAGAGTTGCAAATGTTAAAGAATGTTGACAATAAATCATCATACATCTTAATTAACCTAGGAAATTTATTTGTAAAATGACAGAATTGAAGCTTTTTTTTTTCTTTTAATACTGCGATGTAATGGAAACTATCTTTAAATATGAGTCGGATATATGGATGGTGGTTTAGACTAAGCCATTGTTTCTGTGATACTGGGAAAATTATTTAACATTTCCTGTTTTGACTTAAGATTCCTTATCTGCAAAATATTTTGATAATATTATTTATTTCCTTCAAAAAATGTAGAACACATAATATTTTACACATATATATGTAAAGATATATATATATTATATCTTTGAATTGATTCTCCTCTCTTCTTACTATCACAAAATGCTGTGAGGAATAACTAAAAATTATTGAATGCACTTAGATTCCTAATAAAAAATGCCTAACTTATGATTATATATATTCAGACATTTATAAGTATTTGGGAATACAATCAGCCTCAATACATGTTAGTGTCTTTCTGGTACTTTCATGTTTCTTTCTAGTGGACCTTCTTTAAGTACTGGGCCTTTTGATTGAGTTTAGGACTGAAGATACTCTTCAGTACACTAAATCAAGAAACAATATTCTCAAGGAAATGCTCCTGCACTATTGGAGGGAATATAAATTGGTGCAGCACTGTGGAAAACAGTATGGAGGTAGAGCGTGGTTACCAGTGCAGGGTGGGGGACAATAAAGAGGTGGGGGAATGGTAGGTGTGTACTATTGGGTATAAAATAGGCTACAAGCATATATTGTAGAACACAGGGAATGTACCCAGTGTTTTGTAATAGCTGTAAATGGAGTATAACCTTTTAAAATTATATGTAGCAAAGAAACACACTTTAAAGATACAAATAGGTTAGAAGGAAAAAAAAATAACATTATCCCCTACAAATCCTATGCAGAGTTCATTTATGACTTTACCTTTGCTCCACAGTTGCCCTGTACTTACACAACTCACATATAGGAGGCTTTGTAGCAACACTGAATGCTGAAGATCAGCTCTCACAGGGCAAAGTTTTCAAACATTTTGCAAATTTCATCCAGAAGGAAACAAATGAAAACTTTAGCAATTGCTGTAGTCCCTTAGGGCTGAACATGACAGCTGTTTTAACATCTGGGAAGCCATGTCTTTCATCAGCTCAGCAAAAGAGCTGTAGACTGCTGAACATACCAGAAAGAAAGTGTGTATGAGCAAACTGTCTTGGAGCTTCCACCAGACAAATTGATCTAACAGCTTTGCTGCTCTGAATAGCTTATAACCATGAGCTGTCAGCAGGTTGAATCTAAGAACTGGGAATGTTTCCAGCTCTCCATTATTCTGAAGTCCCTGCTAGGGTCTTAGATTAGCAGTGTTTAAGGGTAATAGAAGTCCTACTTGATGATTAGTATTAGTGATCTGAAAAAAAAAATGTAACCCAATCAATTGGATTTGATGAGAGTTGATAGAAATACTACGTGGGTGGGAAGAAGGAAAGGGCTCTTAGAATGTTTTGTAGAAAAAATTATAGACTAAGAAACAATAATATACATACAGTTAACTCTTGATAAAGCAATATGAATGGTTTTGCCCTGTTTCTATCACTGGGTCACATGTTTAAATATACCTTGTAAGATCTCATTAATTTAATAAATCATTCGTGGCTCACATATATTTATTAAGCTCTTATTATATTAGTCATCTACTGTATGTTAAACTTGGGTTAAGTGCTGAAATATACATTACCTCCTCTCCTCATCAAACCTGATGGGGAGACAATTATTAACCACAGAATTCCAAGCAAAGTGAACAGTATGTGCAAATGTCCTTAAGCAAAAGGCACATGATAACTTGAAAGAGAGGAGAGTCATGGTACCAAAGTGGACAGGCAAAATCAAGGCAAGACTTTGCAGGCTGTCTTAACTTTAGAATTTATCCTAAGCATATCCAGAAGCTTTAAACAGGAGAGGAAAGGAGATATGATTAGATGTTCATTTATCACAGATGATTTTGGCAACCGAATGGGGGCTTGTGGGACAAGTTGGAGGACTGACTTAGGGATACAAGTGAGGAAGCTGTTGCTGTGGTCAAGGAAAGAGATGATGCTGGTGGGAGGATAAATTTTTATTGGAACACAGACACACCCCTTTATTTTGCATACTATCTATTGCTGGTTTTGAATTGTAACAGCAGCGTTGAATAGTTATGATGGAGACTGTATGGCCCACAGAGACTAAAATATTTACTATTTTACCCTTTACAGAAAATGTTTGCTGACTTATGCTCCATTCGTACATGAACTGATCTTATAACATTTGTTTACTTAGATGATTATAACACTCTTTCTGTGTTGGATATTTTACAACATAGAAAATGAATCGCATTGTAGAATTGTGAATTATTTTGTTAGTATCCATCAAAATTCTCATTGCATTAAAGGATTTAAAAAAGGTGTGTTTACTGATGAGAAATAGTTACTACAAAGGAGAGGAGAATTACATTCTCTAGGTCAATTTTTTAAAGTACATTTCCATTTAAGGGTCTCAAGAAGTGGAGAATTTGTATAAATTTTGATGTTACTTTGGATAAGAAATTTTGTTGAGCCCTATCTATCTCACATTCAAGAATTTCAAAGATGTCCTAAATGTGGTGAGTTGAAATGTTAAAATACATAAGTTAAGTCAAATATTTACAGGTGTTCTGCTTGCGGAACAGTGCATATGGTTAAATAAATGTACAGGCTTCTTTTTCACACACCCACCACATAGCTGAGATTCAGTTATGTATTTTTAACATATATTTATAGTTGCTAAAGTTTTTCTGATGCTACCTGGATATCACTTAGCAAAAAGAGGGATTTTTAATATTTGCCCTAAAGGCCTCTCGTCTTGATTGCTTGTTATAAAACCATTAGCCAATGTCAAATCAATTTTACTGGTTTCTTACAAAAAGTTTAGATTTGAATTACTTTTCACGAAATGATTTTCACAAAGCATGAAATTATCTCGGTACTGAGAATCACCCATTGAAATTATACTCTTGTCAAAATTTTCCTAATTAGTTATTACTCATGGCAACTGGCTCTTTTTTTCCTTTGAACAACTAGAGTTATCCATATTGAGAGAGGATGATGCTTCTGGTCACCAGTTATCACTGGAAACTGGCCCTATGAAAAGTCCTCTTGTGGCTGAGATGTCCCTTGTGGAGAGTGTTAAGCATATCCTTGACAATGACAGCAGCAGTAGCCACTTTCCCACTGCTAACAAGTGCCATGACTTACACGTATACGATTAGATGATGACCTGCATCCTGTACATTCCATTCCATATATATCTATGACCCCATTAATAATGAAAAAATGTCATCTTCACAAAGGAGAGAGGGTCTGAGTGTTCACTGTAATTTTATCTTCATCAGTACTGTCCTTCAGTATCCTAATGCAAAATTGGCCATTTTTTCACACTATGAAATTTAAAAAGATATTCTGCAAAAGGGATGTGATAAAGCAAGACCAAAAGAGTACTGCTTTAAAAATACTGAGTGCAAAAATTGAAGAATTAGGTTTTGGTAATTCTAAAGGAGGCAGGTAGATTTCTTCTTCAAACTTGAGTTCTCTCTCCCATTGCATCAGATGCTAGGATTATTTGCGATATTCTTCTTGAAATTTAGAAGAAATTATTGCACAATGTATCAAGAGTCTTATTAAGCGAAAGAATGGTCTCCACATTTCCATTCTTTTTTCCATCCTCAAATGCCTAATAAATATAAACCATCCCTGAGGATGCAGAAGTGAATTCAGATCTGGTTTCTAGTATCAATGATGAACTGACAATTAGCCAGGAGAAGAAGACAGATGGATAGGTCAGGCAGAGGGGACCCCAAGTGCAAAAACTTATTGTGAGAAAGAGTACAGTGTATATTATTTGTACAATGAATAAAATCCACGCTTTTTGTAGGGGCCTAGAAAGCTCTGTGTCATTGACCCCCTCTGTCCCTCCTGATGTTATTATTTTTCTGGTTACAATAAATTAACTTCCATCTCATAACCTTTGCACCAACAGTTCCCTAAGCCTGGAAAGATTTTTTCAGGTCTTAGTAAGGCAAGTTTCTTCTTAACCTTCAGATATTTGCTTAATTATTTCTTCCTCAGTGAGCCATTTCTTCATCCCTGGACTAATTTCCACTTCATTACTCTGTCACCACACTTTGTTTATTTGATTACGCCTACTATACGCCGTGATTTTATTTGGTTGTTAGTTCGCTTGCCCATTATCTTTCTCCCCCACTAGACTTTAAATGCCATGATGGTAACGAGTAGGTCTCTTTAATTCATAATCGTGCTCCTAGTGGCTGGAGATGAGGAGAAGCAGGAGATGGAGGTCTTCCTAGGACAAGAGCATCCCTCGGGAGCAAATGCTTTAGTGGCAGGGCCAGCCCTGCAGGTGTACCATGTATGCACTACACCCTGTCATCTGTGGCTGGTGGCACTTGGCCACCGTCTGAGACAGTGAGGGGAGCTGAGCGCTGGGAAGACACCCAGAGCCAAGGGCTGGAGTTCAGGGGAGTTTTAGGGCCGTGAAACTGTTCTGTAGGAGACTGTGATGGTGGACACATGACATGGTGCATTTGCCAAAACCCACAGAACTCACAACACGAAGAGTGGACCCTCACGTAAATGCTGGATCCTCGTTAATCATCACGTGTCGCTATTGCTTCATCAATTGTGACAAATGAACCACTTAAAGCAAGATGCTGGTAGTAGAGGAAATTGTGTGTAGGGTGGGAAAGGGGGTATATGGGAACTCTCTGCTGTCTGCTTAAGTTTTTTTATAAGTTAATTTATAACTGCTCTAAAAAAGAAAGAATGAGAATAAAACTTAGCCATGGTGTTTGCCTGAAAAAAAAAAATTGTGTTCCTAGAGCCTAACACAATGCTTGGTTCATGGTGGAAGCATAATGAATACTTATTAAATGCATATTCTAAAAATCTAGTGGATAAAATTCAGTGATGACGATGGATAGTTCATCTGAAGTCGAATCATACACACCTTGAAGACCTTATTAATAAATAATTTAAAGTATCTTAATAGCAAAAGGGAGCCGTGAATGGCTATGAGCTGCAGAGTTAAAACTATTAAGCTGCATGGACCCTCATTTTCTCTCTTCTTCAACTTATAAATACTTACATTTTTTTTTTTCCCTGTTTGTGGTCCCATAGCAGCTTCCTGCTACTGAAGTCTTCCATGGATTTCCAGCCAAGGATTGACAACTCCCTTATATGTGCTTCTATTATGACAGTTTTCTATTACCACAATTATTAATTTTTCTTAGGTGCGTTACCAGGAGATTTCTGAGCGACTGGAAAGTAAAGAGCCTTTCATACTGTTTCACCTAGTGTCTGCTATAGAGTAGGTGCTCAATAAATATTATAAAATGAGGCTTGAGTATGGTAGAGAGAATTTTGATACATTATTCTACAGGAGTGTATGGGCAGAAGAACTACAAATTTTGTTTTAGTGCCTTGAACAATAGATTTTAGAACCTTTACTACTGGCATGACATATTTTTAACCCTTCGTATTACTACTGACTTGATGAAGGCCAGCTTATGGGACAAGTTCATTGCCAAGGAAATCAAGGCTTTGTAGTAAAGGAAAATGTTATCGTATTAGCTGCATGCACAGGCAGATATAGTAAAAAACAAAACTCCATTTCCTTTATCTTACTGTGCCAGTAATTCTACCCTGACTCTCACCAGCATGTGCTGTTATTTCCAAGATCTTTGGGCGAGGCCGGTCTGGTTCACCCTAATCCACTGCAAGTATTATAGACTCTTGTTTCTTTTCTCTGTATTAAAGGGGACAAAGGCCTCCATTTCCATAGGTGTCTGGTGTATCTCCTCGTGTGCCACAATAGCATAGGCAGAAACCAGCACAATTTTGAGTGCGTCAGCGTTACTCAGACTCATGAAAATGGTCTTTTAAGGCAGAGATTAGGAACTGGTAGGCTATTTGGCTAGCTCAGAAGAATCTGTGGTTTCTATCATACAGTCTGACTGTAGCACAAAGACAAGCTTTATTGTTGATGGTTATGGTACATGTATAAATGAATAAAGCCTTAACCAAAGGAAATCATTTTGATGTTTTTTTTTTTTTTTTTTAAAGTCTGTAGTATATTTATGTGTATAAAGAGTTAACAAAGTGCTTAAAGTGTGGCCACAGGTTTGACAGAGACCTTGGTGATGGAGGGTTACTGGATAAATTTAAATGGCAAGTTTATTGTTGCCATTGAATCAATACATAACTCTTTTTCAGGCTCGAAGGTGAAAAGTAATATCAAACAAATGCTAGACAGCATCAACAAAAAGTTTTTCAGACTCTTGGTCAAAAAGATCTTATGGTTCACATTAAATCAGAGATTTGACATTTTTGATTACCCAGCTACCTCCCAGCAAACTGAAAACTGTCTCATGGATCCTGAACTCCCACAGTGCTTCTAGCTGGGTCTTTCAAGTTTTGCACCATAGGGTGACGACCAAAATAGTGATCGACTCTTGTAGATGGATGGTAAGTACTGAAACACTCTAAGAACAGTGCAATGTACATGGTACATATGCATTCAGCGTCCAGAACCATTGCTAGCACAGCCTTCCCCAAAGTGGTAGAGTTATAAAAGGATATACATTGACATTTCTGAAAAGCATGTATAATAGCATCCAGGTTGGAATCTATTCTGATTAAAGGTATACTGTTCAGGGAAGCACTGGTACAAGTTTAGTTCTCAAGAATTAACATCATGCAGCAAAGTATCTATTCCACAGCTGCCCCCCTGGATATGACCAGTTTTCTCAAAAATGGGTACTGCTTACCCATGGGGATAGGAGTTAAGCCACTGCAGAAACAACTTAAAATTTATCTCCTACTGTTGACAGGAATACACTCATCTTTGTATAGAAACAGTAGTATACTAACTGGTATCTAATATTTCAAGAATGTTTTGTCTATCACTGTACAGATACTGAAATTGGAGGGCATATTACAATATCAGCTAAGTCCATCAATCTTTATCTTTGATTTATGTGCCAGAAAAACATTTCACATTAACTGGCAGCTATGAAAAAGCAATCATCTTGAGACTTTGGTCTGCTCCTCTTGTTTTGAAAAATCCCATTCTGGTACTCAATTGTGGTGTAAAATTAACCAGACGAAACAGTGGTATATCTTTCCAAAAGGACGGGTGCTTAAGTGCTTTCTAGTATTTTGGTTGTCATTATTTGTCACTAAGTTACTGGTGCCAAATTTAAAGAGGAAGTACTTATACATATTAAGCACCACAGTGTACTTTATACATGGATACATACCCCAGTATCTATCTTTTTAGACAGAATACAAACTTTTTGCAGTAAGAACACATTTTTTTAAATGGCTTGGGTATTGGTTAGGGGTAGGAGGACTTGATACACAGTAGAATTTAATTTATGCTTCTTATTTTAGAAGTGCTTCAAATCCCTCAATAAGGTTCTGAAAGGTTGTCCAATTGAGTGGTTGGAATTCCTAGCATTTTCTCATAAGTTGATAAACCTCTTCTGGACAATTAGGTGGACAAGGCAAACATTTTCCTTCTTTTAATGTATTCACAAGACTTGTTACTGTCATCTGGCCATGAGAGTGACCCTGGCATCCCCATCACTGTGCTGTCCAGGCAAGAGTGCATAGAACAGATCCCGTGGATTGCTCCTGAGTGTGTGGATGACTCCAAGAATCTGAGTGTGGCCGCTGAAAAATGGAGCTTTGGAACCACACTCTGGGAAATCTGCTACAACGGCGAGATCCCTTTGAAAGACAAGACACTGATTGAGAAAGAGAGGTTCTATGAAAGCCGGTGCAGGCCAGTGACCCCGTCTTGTAAGGAGCTAGCTGACCTTATGACCTGCTGCATGAACTATGACCCCAACCAGAGACCCTTCTTCCCAGCCATCATGAGAGACATCAATAAGCTGGAGGAACAGAATCCAGACATTGTATCAGAAAAGAAGCCAGCAACTGAGGTGGATCCCACACATTTTGAAAAGCATTTCCTAAAAAGGATCCGTGACTTGGGAGAGGGCCACATTGGAAAGGTCAAGCTGTGCAGGTATGACCCTGAGGGGGACAATACAGGGGAGTAGGTGGCTGTCAAATCCCTGAAGCCTGAGAGCGGAGGGAACCACATAGCTGATCTGAAGAAGGAAATTGAAATCTTAAGAACTCTTTATCATGAGAACATTGTGAAGTATAAAGGCATCTGCACAGAAGACGGAGGAAACGGTATTAAGCTCATTATGGAGTTTCTGCCGTCAGGAAGCCTTAAGGAGTATCTTTGGAAGAATGAGAACAAAATTAACCTCAAACAGCAGTTAAAATATGCCGTTCAGATTTGTAAGGGGATGGACTATTTGGGTTCTCGGAAATATGTTCACCGGGACTTAGCAGCAAGAAATGTCCTTGTTGAGAGAGAACACCAAGTGAAAATTGGGGACTTTGGTCTAACCAAAGCCATTGAAACTGATAAGGAGTACTACACAGTCAAGGATGATCGGGACAGCCCTATGTTTTGGTATGCTCCAGAATGTTTAATTCAGTGTAAGTTTTATATCGCCTCTGATGTCTGGTCTTTCGGAGTGACTCTGCACGAGCTGCTTACTTACTGTGATTCAGATTCCAGTCCCATGGCGTTGTTCCTGAAATTGATGTGGTTTAAATCTTAAAAATTACAGAAAACACATTAGAGATTAGATATTTCAATTCTCCTTCGGTGGATTAAAAAATTCACTGAACTATTTATTTTCAATTATTTTATTTAATTAGGAAGCCATCAGAAAATTGCCGTATTTCTTTTTAGGAGAAGTTCTTCCAATGAGCTATTCTGTTTAGTAATCCAAAGAGGAAATGATTTTTTAAAAATAACGCCTCTTCTTCCACTGTCAGAAGGCATAATCATTTAAGAAGGGAGGGTTATTTTCTTTCCTTTTTTGTTTTATAGGCTACAGTTAAAACATTCAGCCCCAGGGTAATTACCGTCATACAAACCTTAAAAACAATTTCAGCTTGACTTTTTAGGACAAATTCTATCCATTTTCATTAATGAGGCTGAAAAGTATTCTTCCTCCTTTAAATTGGTCTTAGAAAAAAAAGCATGTTTCTATGGTGAGTTTTGTGGCATAATTTGAAAAATGTTGGCATTTTGGATTGAGAAAACAATTATTTCTTGTGTTTAATTATGTTTATGTTGTCTCTGTGTAGCTCTAGTCTCAGATGCATGATGATTAGAATGGCAAAATAACTTACATTTTATCTGAAGATTTGAAGTGATTAAAGCCCTCTTTCTCCTAAATAAATACACCATTTCTGGTCTTAGAGATGAACAATAATCAACTAAATTAAAAAAAAAATATATTGAATGCCTCTGGGCACAAAGCAAAAAGCTTTGATAATGTGGGTGATACAATGATAAAGGAAAGGTGGTTTCTGCCACCCAGGAGATTAGTATCAGACTGGAAAACAGCAAAGATATAATTAATTCTGAAATAAGGTCTGCCCTGATCAGTTCTTTACTAGAGGTGGAAAAATTCATCTGTATATTAGGATATGAGTCAGAAAGCATAAGGCTACCTATATGAACTTGTGTTACTGGTTGCACAAAGAATTTTAAAAAATGAAGACAATTTTTTCTCTTTAATAAAAATCTCTTAAGAAAAGTGGAAACAGGTTCTGTGGAAAATAGGGCTTCATTTCCAGCTCACAAAAGGCACCAAGTGTACTTGAAATACTTCTCTTTACATATGGACATCATGAGATGTCTTCAGCCACCAAAATGATAGAATATGTCATGTATTCATTTTGTTAAGCTTGACAAACATCCTGACTTCCTCTTTTCCCCCAACAGGGTAGTTAGTATCTCAAATAATATCCTGGGGAGTTTGTGGGTAGAGGCAATTTTCTTCTTGGCCTTTACAACTTTATTATGCATGTGACTCTGTAATGACAAAGAAGAAAAATACATAAGAGATGCCTATTTGTGTGAATCAAATTATTTCATGGTCAGTGGTAATTATGTGGGCATATTTTCCTCTCACCTGTAATTGACAGGGATTTTGAAGTTTGCAAATTACACCTCTAGTTAGAAAATTAAGCAGTGTTACCAAAAGCTAAAATGTACTATGAAATGCTTAAAGGACCATCATTTTAATGTAATGATTTGAACCAAGCTTTCTCTTCTGAAACTTGGTTTTCTTTATGGTAATATTCACTGCAAAAGGGAAAATGTCTGTGTTTATACAAAGTAAAACTCAAGAATTGTTTTAAAATAAAGTTTCCTTAGCCAAGCTCTAAAACATGATCCAGCAGAAGGATAAAACATCGTTGATGATAGTTAGAGCACCTGAGAACTCATGGATATTCACGGATGATGATAGAAGATATTTTGAGCTGCCTTAGAGGACTTCATGTTATCAGGAGAATCTAAAAAACTCCTTTCTTGCACAATACCAAGCCTAGGATGCTGGACACCTGTCCCAAAAAAACCTATCCAATCTTATCCCAATCCAATTGGGTTAACCCAATTGTTAACCCAATCCATGGGGGATTAAGCAAGATTTTACACAGCAATAAAAATACTTTTCAAGACTGTAAAATTTCCTATCCAATATTAAAACCTTTACTGAAATAGGAGTAAGACAAGAATAAAAATAACACTTAAACATTTACTCTGTGACAAGCAATTTTGTACATGCTTTGCACATGTTAACATCTAATACATGCAACAATCTTATGAGGTGAGTATTGCACTCCCATTTTATGGATGAATGAAGAATAGTGGCACTCTATAATTTCTCAGAGTCCTGGGGGCTAGTAAGTGGCCAGAATTCGAACAAAGACAGTTTGTCTCCAATGCTCATGCCCATAAACCACTATCATGTATCACATATAACAAAATTAGAAAAATAGCCCCTGATTGCAAGTGAGAAACAATATGTAGGCCATTCAACTGGTCTCTTCTGTGGTTTACCTAAAATACACACTCTACCTTTCTTAATCTTTCTAGCAAGGCTGTTTGTTGAATTCTGTGGCTAAGGAGGGCTTGCCTTTATGAAAGAAAAAAATTATGCTGATAATTCTTCAAACAGGAAGGCAGACTTTCTTCAAAACTATAGCAATAGGGGAGAGAGAGCATACCCACTCCAAACACAGCAAAGACAGTTGGGGATTTATAGATGAGGAGCAGTGCAAGAGGGTCCATGGATAGGAAACTACTAAGAGGAGACAAAGTTAGGGGCTTCTTGGTAAATTGACCTAACAGGATTCTTACTAAAAGTAGGCCAAGAACTTAGACATCAAAGCGAGGGAATGAGGAGCTTAATCTGATATTAAGGATGGAGTGGGTTTTTCCTTTTAAATAAATTTATGTTAATTACTTAATTTTGTCTGTGTTAGGTCTTTGTTGCTGTGTGTGGGCCTTCTCTAGTTGTGAGGAGCGAGGGCTACTCTTCATTGCAGTGGTTTCTCTTGTTGCAGAGCATGGGATCTAAGCATGCAGGCTTCAGTAGTTGTGGCATGCAGGCTCAGTAGTTGTGGTTCATGGTCCCAGCCACTGTGTGGCATGTGGGATCCTCCCAGACCAGGGATTGAACCCGTATCCCCTGCATTGGCAGGCATACTCCCAACTACTGCAACACCAGGGAAGTCCTGGAGTGGGTTTTTGTTAAACAGCCTTAGGAGGATTCTTGCTAAGACTTAGCTAGGCAGGCCAAGGTTAAGGCCTAGTGGAGAAGAGTGCTCAGAGGAGCCCAAGTAAAGTTTGGTCAAGGAGAGTGTCCTTGTGAGTACCTCCTTTTGTTCAATAAAAGATGAGAGAGTTTTCTTTCCTCTGCACAACAGATGTCTATCATGTTCAGGTGTTTTTTGTTTACTAAGCACCAGCTGAAACATCTATTGAGACTTGATAGTGGAGGATATTTGTTGAATGGGTGAACCAATAGGCATTTAATGAGGATTTATATGAAAACAAAATAAAAACAGCAATTAATAATTAGAACAGATTGTAAACCCAGTTTCTGAGTCTGTAGGGCAGCCAATTGAGAAGATTTCAAGATGTTGGGTTAGGAGCATCTTTAGATTGTGCAATGAGGACAGAAGCAGCAATAAGACTGATTTCCTGGTTTGAAATTTGAATGTCTTTGGTGATGGCATAGACATCGGTGTTGCAGTCATGTTTTCTTTCCTGGAGCAGAGCATGGAAGATGCAGCTGTTCCAGTGGATTTCTCTTTTTTTTTCTTTCCCCGGTGGATTTCTTTAGTGGTCTGTATAGTACAGCAGCAGGCAGGAAGTTTGCCCATACTTGATCATTGTGATGATGAGTTCTTTCAAATTTCTATTTAGTTGTCCAGCTTTAGCTTGCAAGGCTTATTTAGTTATTGGGAGGAATATCAGCTACATGTGAGAGTCCCAGCAAGGTTATGGCAATTTATGTTTTAGTTCTAAGTGATGCCAAGTCAGGAAAGTGGGAGAAAGGTTGGGAATGTTAATGTGAAGAGTTGTAACCAGGTATTACAGGAAACTAGGAGAATTGAGAATTTGGTAATGACTGACAAAATGTGCAAGATGCTGGGACCAGCCCAATTTACAGGTAGGTAACAAATAAAAAGAAAAATGTAGTTTACCAAGAGGTGAAAAATAGCTCAAAGATAATTATCAGGGGTAAAAACTAATAACCTGCAAAAATGTGCTGTAGGTTTCTATTGAAACATGAAATACATCTCTACAGATACCCCCTTTTTGACCAAAGATAATCAAAGATGATTTTTATTTACAAGATAAGTCTGGTCTCATTTGATGTGGTCTGATCACACAGACCTCATTAGGCGTACATTGAAACGTAAGTGCAGTAAGAATGGTAAATAACTGACCACATAAAATAAGTTTGCTTTGTTGGAACTCTTCATAAAAAAATCTCAGATTAAACTTAAAAGCCTCTGGAGTCTAGGAAACAAAGCCAAAAACTCACCTGCAGATTTCACCTGCAGTAGCTATGGATTTTGGTGAATTTCTCTTTTAAAATATCCTAAGGTTCCTGGGTCTAATCAGGAAGTGTTTTCCTTTGCTTACTTGTAAAGCTACGAACCCTATAAACCAGGCTGTAAGCCAGTTTTCCTAAGAGGGTTTATAAGCACTGGCTCCACAAAGTCAGCCTTAATTCCTTAAAACAGGCTGGTCATGTTTGATTCTGTGTATCCTCATTCTCAAATATGACATTCCAGTCAAAGCCTTGGTTATATAACCAATTTTTCCAATTATGTTCTGTTACAAGGAACACATACTCTTACTGAACTTATGCAAATCGCTATATTGCCATGAAAATGAAAACACTCAATAAGAATTTCTGGATTCTGAGGGATCAGGCAGGGAGAAAAGAAATTTTATTTCTTTCTACAAAAATATAATCTAGTTGTTTTTGTGAGCTATAGGTAAAGAGAAATGAAAAAGGGGTTACTTACATAAAGAAAATAGAACAATAAAGAACCAGCACTGTTCCAAACAAAAGCCATAGAGAAATCATAGCCATTTTTATCAGTTTGTTTAGCTCAGTATCAAGCAGAAAATTTAGCAATTTCATGAACCCATCAGCTTCTCTACTAGAGTTCCAAAAATTCTTAGTCAATGACGTGGTCTCAAAGTTATTAAGCAATTCCATCAGAAGCATGTATTCTGAGCACCTGTCATAGTTTTATTAATCCAACAATATTAAACTAGTATTATTTGCCAAAGATTTATTCAAATTGTGTAAATTTGAAAAGCATTTTGGTTAGTTTCTGTATTTCTTCTGTATTTCTTGGGGTTTTAGGAATATTTAATTTACATTAATGCTTATTTATCTCAAAGTCAATCAGAATATAACTCCTTTACAAGATTTTATAAATTAATATAGTATTACCATCCAAAGGTAGACAAATGTCACATATATACAACATATAAACATACACAAACATATTGCAATACATACAGATACAAATAGAAATGTAATAGCTTTTATTGTAAAATTTTAGTCATGAGTCAGGTAAACACAGTAATATAAAACTTACTGGTAAAATAATGTAAATAAAATAAAAAACAATGGTTGGCTCCCACCTTTGCCCCAAGTCCTATTTTTATCAAAATTATTTTTCTGGCAGGTGGAACAAGTTAAGGTTACCTGCTCAATGGTAGGGCTAAAGCTTTTCACCAATATTTGAGGAGGGGATTTCATATTTTCTTTTGTCCTGATATGTAGTCACTTTAGGTATCCCTGAGTCCCCAGAGAGCTCCTGCTACAGACAGGCACCTAAAATTCAAGTGACTGTAGGGAGTTGAGGGCTGGAGTGGGAAGCGAAAGGTCTGGCAGGGTGAATAGAAGCATGTAGGAGGTAGGAGTTTGAAGGGTGACATATCAAAGGACTGAAGGTGGCTGAAGGGATGGTCAAAGGTGATAAAAAGAGGAAGGAGGAACAGAAGCAATAAACAAGGAGAGGTCTTAGGGGAGCCAGTTTGGGAAACACATTCAAGTTTCAAATTATCCTTAGTAAAATACCAACAAGAAAGGAAGTGGACAGTTAGTGCCTTAGTGGCAGAACATAGCATTCTCAGGGGTTTGTGAAGGGTGTGGTTCCAGTCTACTGAGAAGCTCCCATGTTCTTAATTAACTGTACCTTGCATGCAAGGAAGCCCGGGACCCACTCTAACCCAGCCTCCAGAGTATACCCAGAATCTTAAGAATCAAAATTTGACTTTACTGTGCTTCAATAGGCGGTCATCCAGAGCACTGGCTAAGGAGCTGAACTTAGCAGTGGATCCCTGATTAATCAGTCATGAGCAAAGACACAGAGTTCAAAGATGCACACTTGGAGTTCTGGGTGGGAGGTCCAGGGGTCCACTGATGAATCTGATCCTGTCTGAATCACAGCACTGTTACCATGCACACTTGTCAAAATGGTAAGGAAGTCTTCAAGACTATTGAAATAGTGGTATTGCAGTACAGAAGAGAAACCAGACTCAACTTTGACTATAGCAAAGATGGGTAGTGATTCATAGCCAAGGAACAGGGTGAGAGATCAGTCCTAAGAGGAGACATCAAAGGCAGGGGGCTTCTTGCTAAACGGACCCAATAGGATTTTTCTAAAGGCAGGCCAAGGACTTAAACACCAAATGTTGAGGATGAAGAACTTGATCATATACTAAGGGTATCAGGTATCAAAGGTAGGGGGATTCTCACTCAACTAACTTAGATTCTTGCCAAGACTGGGTCTTAGTTTCTTCAGCTGTTTAAGGGGGCTAAAACTTATAAAGACTTAAGAGGAATGTTGTGGGGATTAAACAAGATGACATGTAAAAATAGTTTAGCACAATACCTCACATATAGTGAGCATTCCGTAACCCTTCACCACTGTCATTAACATCCTCCTCATGACCTGTGAGCATTATAATATTCGTACGGCTTGATAGGTGTTCCTCAAATGGTCATCAGTCTGCAAACTGTTACTAGCCCGTGATGAAATAAGTACTGACATTGAGAAAAAAGCATTTACATAATCTTATAGCAAAGTAATTGTATGCCAATTGAATCTGATTATAAATAGGGCTTTTGTTATATATGCTTTTATTTTTTTATTTCATTTTGCTAGAAATCCATCTTTATTTTATAAAAATAACCATCTGCAGTGGATTTGAAAAGGAAAACAAAGGAACAACTTTACTATAGATGGTTTGAGGAATGCTAGTCTAGACTTGAGATAGAAATTAGGGACCTGTTTGCATACTAATTTTCTAATTGGCCAAGAATGTGATCATCCATGTTTAAAAGCCAAAATAACACAGATAAAATATTGCCTTTCCTTGTCCAACATAGATTTCTCTCTTTATGGTGTTTATCTTTATACAGAATGTCTCTGTATATCCAGGGTAGACTATAAGCAGTGTTGTTTAAGTTTTTAAATCAATTAATTCACTTATTAAAAAACGTAGCAAGAGTTTGTACATGCATACGATCCTAATGATACTAATAATAATACTATTTAATAATAATAAACATACTATTATAATAATATATATAATATATATATTATATTGTTATATATTATAATATATAATAATCACATACTATTTGGTGAGGTAGTACTGGGTATTTTTTACTTTTGATTTGGCTCACTCTGTAGAGTATTTTGCAAACTTAAACTCACTTGGTGAAGTGCATTTGTGGCAAAGAAATCGTAGCTTTCCCTATGTTAAGCAGATGAGTGAACATAATTGAGAAATGACTTAAATGCTACACACACAATCATTGAAAATGAAATTGAGTCAATCCACTGTTATGTCTTCTCTAGAGCACTAACTCTGAGTTTGCCTTTTTTTCCCCCTGTACTTAATTAACCAATAGTTGTGGCATCGTGTATGCACACTCTTAATAACTTGTTCATAGAGATAAGTGATCAGAACCACATATTGGTTAAATTTCAATTATCATAAAACAAAATTTTAAGAAATCTAAGGAGAGGGTACTCTGAATTATACCAATTAAGGATTTTATTAAATTTATGGTATTTAAAATATACTGCTCTGCTTCTTTTCTCCTGGGTGATTGATGTTGCTTGTAATTTAAGAAGGGAAACAAAGGGAAAATGCTTTTTCAATGTACAATAAACTACAATTTTACTTATACTGCATTATGTCCTTTCAAGCAAGGCTTTTTTTTCTTCCTACCAGGAGCTCATGTTTTTTCCTAGGTGGTATTTTAATGTTTTTACAGTTTGCCTTTTCTTAAAACATCTTTTTTAACACCAACTTGAAAACACCTTTTGATCTCAGACTCATAATTACCATGGAAATTTCTTAACCCCCTTTTCACAGCACAGCAGTTTCTTACAGGATACAGTTAAGAGCGGTATATTTAGTAGAAAGATGCAAAGTCCTTGATGAGTTTAGTGTGATCGTAGCATTTAACAAAGCTTTTGTGTTTGACTCTCCTTTCACGCCATATGGAAGTAAGCTTGGTTGTATTGATTTCACCAGTGACTGTGTATCTCATTATCTTATGAGATAATCGCTATGAAATCAGTTTAGACATGCATTAAATGTATTCAAAATGCAGAATATTAATATTATGTCATTAAAGAGACTGGGTGGTACTTTTTTTTTGTAAGAAATATATAAATCAGTGCTGAGCAAGCAATATGAGTTTGGATGACCTTATGATCCATAAGCAATACATTAGTAAGGAGATTCTGTGTAAAGCTTGGATCTTTGCTTTATTTACATTTTACAACCTTGATACTTCTATCCCCAAGGCTGTAATCTGGAATCTCTTTCAAAATCAACCTTTCCCCTAGTGCTCCCCCCATCCCCCATCTATCTGGGGAGCTAAGTGTAAGAGTCTTGTTTATTATAAAAATTCAGCTTAACTAATGGGAAATACCATTTAGGGGTCTATGATTACTGAAAATTTACCTCCATTTGCCCAGGTGGGTGTCAATTCTTACCTTTTCAGGAGTATTAGTGGTTCAGCTAGGGGTAAGAATGTTACTTCAGAGAGCCACTTATTTGAGGAGGGATAGAAACATTGGGGTTAGGAAATAGAATCTTCTGGAAGTTTCTTTGAAATGCAAACTATCTTCTCTAATTTGGTCTTGAATGTACTTTCATTGTGTCAGGTCATGTTCTAGGCCCTAGGGAGCATAGTACTGACAAAACCCCCTGCCCTGTTGCAGTTCATGTTCTAGTTGGAGGATATAGTCATTAAATATGGTGTATTGATATAAGATGGTGATGATGCAATGTAGGAAAAAAATCAAGCAAACTGGAGGGCACAGAATGTGGGAGTGGGGCAGTGGAAGGAGGGTCACAATTTTAAATTATGTATTTAGAAAAGGGTAGACTTTGAACATGGAAAGCTGAGGAATGTGAGGAAGGAGTATTGTATCTCTGAAGTACTCCAGGTCAGGGTAGAAGTGAATGTTCTGAGGTGGGGGTGTTTCTGGTCTCTCCCACAAATGGGCAGGAGCCCAGTGGACTAGAGCAGAGGGAGTGAGGGGAAAGAAAAAGATGTAAGTGGGTAGAAAGAAAGCAAATTGTGTAGGGAACTGTAGGCAGAGATTTGCAGGAGGTTGATTGGGGAGGGATCTCAGTAACAAAACCTGTAAGGTCATAAGGGAAATGGAATTTAGAAAAGAGTAAAGTTGAACCAAGATGGAATTGTGAAAGAAATTCAGAAAATCATATGAGAAGGTCTAGAGCTAAGTTGATCCTTTAGAGTTGTTTCAAACAGAGGCAATGCACTCCTGCATTAACTGGGCATTGGATGAACACTGCCTCTGGGAAGGGAGTCCAACCTTGGGCTACTTCCTTTGGCCAAGGGTAATTGCTGCAAAGAAACTCACCTGTATAATATTAGCAGCCCATACTCCCAGCAGCTGGGGAAGTTAGAGTCCTTTTCCCGAAGACGGATCTCCTGAATGATACCCTGTAGTATTCACTTCAATGCGTATTGGGAATTTTCGAGCAAAATATTGAAATTATCTTACTTGTCTCATAAGCATCATTGTAGGTTGGTATCAAGAATAGAAATAGAGGGACCGCTTTAGAGGTTATTTCAATAAGCAAGGCAAGAAAGATGATGCCTTGGATGAACATACTAGTAATAGAAGTGACAAGAAATATTAAGAACCTGGATGCATTTTGTTGTAGAGACAGTAGGATTTGGAGACAGGGCAAATGAACAAAACTGTCATGCATGATTCCAGAGTTTTTAAAGCAACTCAAAGGATGGAGCTGCCATTATCTGAGAATGCAAAGATGACAGGAGCAGCACACTTTAGATGGAAGTTCAGGAATCCTATTTGGTACATTTAGAGTAGAACATTTAAGTGGGGATGTAAAGAAGACAGCCATATATGTGAATCTGAAAAATAGGTCAGGATTGATCATATTTATTTACAGCAAATGAGGCCTTTTTGCTGCTAACCTGAGGAAAGTGAGGTCTTTATTTGTCTATGATTTAAAACCCTTCAGGGACTTTCCACTAAGTAGTTCAAGCTCCAACATTTTAGCTTAGACATTTTAAATAATTTGAGTCATCAAATTAAATAACTTTAGTGAGTTATTTCAAAAATACAAGGAAAAGTATGTAGAATATTATGGACACCCATATCTACTACCTAATTATAACAAATCTTTTATTTTGCTATTTTAATTATAAATTGCACTTTCGTTCTTATTCTTGCTCTCCCTTCACAGCTACAGTTGGTTCTGCCTTTGTATGTTCTCCCAATATCATTTTCCTTTTTACTTTAAAGATAATCATTATTTTAGTCAGATAATACCATTCACCCACTAGTATGGCTGAAGTGAAAAAAGACAACAGCAAGTAAGTGTTACAAGAGTGTACAGCAACTGGAACTCTCTTATGGTGCTGTAGAAAGTATAAAATGGAAAAAATTCACAGAATCTACTAAAACTAAATATTTTTCATAGCCTATGACCCAGCAATTCCACTCCTAGGTATATACCTAACAGAAATATATACATATGCACAAGAAAAGACACGAGATTATTCATAATAGCACAATTCACAGTAGCCAAAAACTGAAAATAACACCAAATGTCCATCAACAATAAAATGGCTAAATATTTGAAGTATATTCTCACAGTGACACTACATGGCAATAAGAATGAACATACTACACCTAACACAACAGCCTGAATGAATCTTCTTACGTGGAACAAAAGACGCCAGACACTAGAGAATATATACTGCAATGATTCTATTTATATGAAGTTAAATACCAGCAAAGGCAAAAACTAATCTATAGGTATTAGATAACTGTTACACAGAAGTGACCCCTGGGTAAAAATTCAATGAGCTGGCTGTAAAAAGGAACAAAATTGGGACGTTTGTAGACACATGGATGGACTTGGAGTCTGTCATACAGAGTGAAGTGAATCAGAAAGAGAAAAACAAATACCATATATTAACACATATATGTGGAATATAGAAAACTGGTATAAATCAACAGGTATGCAAGGCAGAAATAGAGACAAAGATGTTGAGAACAAACATATGGGCACCAAGTGGGGAAAGTGGGGGGGTGGGGTGCATGGGATGAATTGGGAGATTGGGATTGCCATATATACATTACTAATAAGAAAAAAATATCAAATTGTACACTTTAAATATATGCAGTTTACTGTATGTCAATTGTATCTCAATAAAAGTTCTTAAAGAAAAAGAAAAAATGGTAATCACTATTTTGGATTTGTTTTTCATCCTCAAAAATACTTTTTATCACATTAATAATTATATGCAACTACAAACAAAGCTATATGTATCCATCTTAATTGTGTACTGTACAAAATATATAGTATAGTAGTATATTCTGTATGTTGTTATGTTTTATATAAATAGTATCACAATATCTTTTGAATCTTCAACTTTATTTAACATAACTTTTTTGAGATTTATCTAGGCCAATAGGTAATGACATAGGTGTAGATATAGATGTAGCTCTGGGTTTTTTGCATTGGTGTTTATGGTAAACCATTATATGGCTTTACCACAATGTATTTATTCATTCTCCTGTGATGGATATTTGGGTTGTTTCTAATTTTTCACTATACCAAACAATGATATAAAAATTATTAATTGCTGTGTCTCCCTGAATATTCCTTAGAATTTTTCAGTAGTATGTATTTAAGAGAGGAATTACTTGATAGGAGGAAGTTACACATCTACTGTACACAGTATTGCCATAATATTTTTTAATAATATTTAGACCATATTACACTCCCCTCAATAGGGTATGAGAATTCCAGTTCCTCTGTATTTTTGCCAGTGCTTGACATATTTAAACTTAAAAAAAAAATAAAAGACTTATGATTATGATGTATTAATCATATTGCTTATATTTTTATTTTTCAAACTTCTAGTGAAATTGAGCACATGTTAATTTTTCATTGGCTATTTGTCCTTTTCTGTGGATTGTCTCTTCAGATCTTTGTCTATTCATTGTATTTATTTATTGTTGATTCATGGGATAGGAGGGAGAGAGATTTGTATATTCTGAACACCAAACATTGTCATTTTAGTGCATTGTTAATATCTCTTTTAACATGGTTTGAGATCTTTTATTTATTACTTATTTATTTATTTATTGGCAGCATTGGGTCTTCATTACTACACACAGGCTTTATCTAGTTGCAGAGAGCAGGGGCCACTCTTCATTGCGGTGCGCAGGCTTCTCATTGCGGTGGCCTCTCCTGTTGCGGAGCATGGGTTCTAGATGCGCAGACTTCAGTAGATGTGGCACGTGGGCTCAATAGGTGTGGCTCGCAGCCTCTAGAGTGCAGGCTCAGTAGCTGTGGACATGGGTTTAGTTGCTCTGCGGCATGTGGGATCTTCCTGAATCAGGGATTGAACCCATGTCCCCTGCAATTGGCAGGCGGATTCTTAACCACTGTGCTACCAGGGGAGCCCAAGGTCTTTTATTTATTATATACAATTTTCAGCTTTACATAATCATCTTTAATGCATCACTCAGCTCTTACAGTTCGTACTTGTTCTGTCTTTTTAATACATTCTCAATATTCTGGCTATTAAATGTGTTCTTATATTTTCTTTTGAAAATGTTTTTAAAGTTTGATTTTTACATTTAGGTGTTTAATATCTGGAATTTTGAAACATTTAAAGTACTGATCCATATGAGTAATTATTTCAATATTATTTATTAAATAATGCCTCTAAATAATAAGTAATGTAATATTATTTATTAAATAATATCATCAAGTTTTAATATATTTGTGAGTCTTTCTGTGATTGCTAGTCTGGTTACTGGTCAATTTGTCTATCTCTGTGCTAACACAATTTTATTTTAACTACAGTTATGTTGTAAATTTTGATATATATTAGGGTAAGTTTTCTCCCTCCACTCTTACTCTTGAAAATTGTCTTATTGTTCTTGGTCTGTGGTACTGCATAGCTAGCCAGATAGATAAATAGATAGCAAAATAGATAAGCTAATCAAATTCCATGAAATGCCCGATTTGGATTTTAATATAATTTGCATTGATTTAATTCAATAATTTAGTTAGGAAATCATTGGTAACTTTAATATTTTGCTATTTTCTCTACAAAGGCTTGTGTATTTCTTATTAGATTTATTTCTAGGTATCTTATTTTTTATTGTTTTAGATTTTAATTTGTGATTTTTTTCTCATTAAAAGCTATAACCATAGCCCTAGGCAGCAATTAACAACCACGCTTTAAAAATCTTTATTACTTTATGATTAGATGTATACCAGTCTGTCCTTTAGTAGATTATAAACTCTATGGGTGCCATACATGTCATATCTTCAATAAACATCAGATGGTTTGGAGGAATGACTGAAGGACTGTATTTCAATTACTCTTGCTGCATATTATTAAGAAGTCCTTTGTGGTCCATTTCTCTCTGTTGTTACCTAACCTATCATATGAAGTTGGTGAAAAATTAAAGCTCTCAGTGTCTGTGATGGGCTATAGATTCTTTTGCCTCTCAGTGTGGACTTGACTGGGTGAACTAAAGAGTGGTAGTATAGGGGTATCTTCCACAGCACTTAGGATTTACTGCTTGAAACTGATTCAGGTCTCCAATTCTGTGGCTTTAATAGTAACTGCAGCTTTGATGGGTTCCTTATGGTGACTTATCCTTTCCTGAAATGAAAATGTTTAGAGCTGGCCACGCTGCCCATCAAGTGTGAGCTGTGAAATGGAAATGGTCTGAACTTGAACATGCAAACACAATCTTTAGATGTTTCTCCAAATCTTTTCCACAAGTGGATTGTTTCCAGATTTATTCTGTACTGTCTCTGTTGCAAGTAACCTCTGGGGAGGTCTGTCTTCCTGTCAGGTGGAGCATCTTGACTCATGAATTCTCCTTCTAGAGCAAGGATAACATTAACAAAAAGAAGAAAAACACAATAGTGAAGAGAGATTTGAATTTGCAATTTAAATAAAACTGCAAGGAGAGGTACTGATTTATTCTGAACGTCCTTTCAAGGTTGGACAAAAGACCTCAAGCTTGAGGACTTTTGATTTTTATGGTGCTTTTGCATTATGAATAAAATATTCTTTGGAGTACTACCAATACTTTAGCAAGTTTGTGAAGAAACTACTTAACAAGACCTCACAGCACTTTTTTTAAAAGAGCCTTTTGTTTTTTTCTCTCAGTGTTCCCTGTCTCAGGAAGGTTAAGTTGCCACCCCCATGTTTGTAGTCAGTATCTCTGGGTCTGAGTGTTTTTCACTAATCCTGCCTCTGATGAATTTGATTTGCATATTCCTCATTTTATCTTACATTTCACTGCAAGAGATAATTAAAAGTGCTCTAATGCAGATAAGGAAAGGCAGTCATAGTACAGAAATTCTCTCCCCCAATGTGAATGTTCTCTTTTCTCACCAAGATGGAAGGGAAACATATTAACGTAGTTGTAGCATGTGAGCCTGAAGCTAAGAATGTCTCCGTTTTCTTTAATAGTCCCATATTCTTACCCAAGGGAGCAGAATCAACTTCTTGTGGGTAATGTAGATAATTTTCAACAGCAATGATAAAGATCCCACTTTCAACACTATAATAAGAATTATGAGTAACATTGGACACATCCATTTCAGGAACTGTCTACATTATCTTGCTAAATACAACTCTTTTTTAGATAAATATTGTTGTCATTTTACAGATGAGAAGACTAAGGACACAGAAAAGCCAAATTGCCTCCCTAAGTTCACACAGCTGGAAATAGGTAATGTGGGCATCTAACTGATGCTGTGTTGATTTTCAGGCCAATATTTCTAATTACTACACTTTCTTCCTCATTAAAATAGTGCTAAGACTATGTAGAAAAGGAACACAAAAAATATTACTATATATTTGACCTTATAGATGACACAAAATATCATAGAAATAATATTTTTTCTATAAAGTAATTAGAACAATTTGGACTCATCTGGACTTTTATTTCCTTGCAGAACTTGAGATTCAGTTACATGTTGAGCACAAGATAAAACGTATTTGGAAGTTATAATGGTCAAATTGGAATTTCCCATTGAGAGTGTCTGTCCTAAAGCTCACTGGAAAGAAAAAAAAAAGATATTCTGTGTGTTAATCATTTTTTTGACCAGCGTACCATCTTTAGAATCCCCTCCTTCCTTTCCTTCTTTCCCTCCCTCCCTTCATTTCATCCATCCTTCATGACTAGGGCTACTGGACGTGTACCTACCAAATGATGGTTATTCTTATTATAAACTCTGTTCCCTAAAGGAGCGCATTTCTGCTCTTAATCTACTGAAGGCAAATTCTTCATGATGTCTGAAGTTCAGAATTTATTGTATTTTTGCTTGTCTCCTATGTTTGCTATTTATAAAGCTTTTCACGTTCACTATTTACAAAGTTTTAATTTACTGAGCTGGCTTGGCGGTGTACTGTGCCAGGTGCTTTCATCATCCTGGCTCCTCCAGAGGGCTTAAAATAAAGCACGCAGCCAAAGCAGCCATGCAAGAAGGGATCAGTGTGTCTGGAGTGCAGGAACCATCCACTAAGATCTTCCTTTTGCTATCTATCTCTGCTCTCCCTCTCCCTGGGATGATTGTTTACTGTAGCTGAGAAGGACGTTCTAGGCAGAAAAACTTGATTTAATGTAAAGGTTTAACACAAATCTTCCCTTTGGTAGGATTAGCTACACTTGTAACATTGGCAGAAAAGTCACTCTGCAATAACTATACTATTGGTAGAAGGGCTCAGACAAGAGATGGGAAACTCAGTATTTCAACCAAGTATCTGAAAAGAATACCTCCAGTTTTAATGCATGTTTAGAAGCATTTTTGAGGCAAGCAAATAATTTTAGTAAGTGTTTCAAGGTAGGCACTGATTGTTAACTCCAGTTACAACCTAATCACTAGAACACTGATCACTCAGAGCCACCTTTCTCTACTTGGTTGGCTTCAGTTGCTTTCCTAAGTGCCATTATCAGAAATTAACACAATCGTCACATCCAGTGTTCCATATTAGAGAGAGAAAATGAATACTGGAATGTACGTATATGCTACTTTGTGGTTAGAATGTCTATGACTTACTAATAGTTTAATGTAAGTTCTTAATATCTAAACTCAAATTACAGCGCTTTAGGGGACCCGCCTGTCTTTTTAAATCAAGCAGGAATTTACAATGTTGGTTAATACTCCCAAGGTTACACTGCATTCTCAGTTCTGTAACTTTGTTTGCTCAAGGACCTATCCTTGATACCAAATTCTCTATTTATTAGAAATATTTCATAAAGAATGAAGAATCACCATTCCATTTTCAGGGTCCTATTTTATTAAGTATGTGATTAAAAAGAAATAAGATTTTTTAAAGCCACAATAATTAAAGAATAAAATCATTGTCTTCAAAAATTTCTTGTCAGAATTTTAGAGAAATTGAAGACTCGGAAACTGACTCACACAATGCCAGGGATGAAAAATTACATGATATAAAGGGCTGTAACAATCTGTACAAACATTCCTTTCAACATCTCATTTTAAAAATGTCCTTGCCTGATTGAAAATGAATTCTAAAAGTGATGTTTCTATAACTATTATTGATTACTCACCAAAAAAATCTACCATTCATTTTCACATATCCTCATTTCTCCTGGATTTGAGTTATAATGATGTGGCCTCAGGATCCTAGGTCAGGAAGGATGTGCCAATCTGGGGCCCTTTCAATTGAGAAAGGAAAGTAAAGGTGTCCTTATCTTGCCTCTCCTTCCTTTTCAAGTCCTTGGGTAAGAAGGCATTAGCTTGACCACCAATGTCTATCATTTTCCCTTTCACTCAGTCCTTGATCTTCTTAGGCTTATAGAACTCAAATTCCTAATTCAATAGCAAAAGAGTTCCTGTGGGCATTACTGGTAACTTTTTTTTTCTTCGAACATCTAATATTCCTTCTTCTGCAAGAGCTCCCTGACACTTACCTTGATTTTTTTCCCCTTTGTATACTCAGTGATATCTCATTTTATTTTCTTATAGAATATTTAACAGAACTCATACATACTTAAAACTCAGTGCAATACTCAGTTGACAAAAACAGTAAGAAAGCCTCAGAGGTTTAGATGACATTAGTTTTTATCAAGATTCTTTTTATGCTTAAAAAATCATGTTATTTCATCTTTGCAGCATTTTCAGTGTTGAGCTGTAAAACAATCCTCTTTTATGTACTACAAACAACTGTTCTTTAGAAGACCAGTGAATTTTTAATTGTATATCTATATTGCAGCACAGACACACATACATGCCACAAAACAAATATAGACATTTGTATTATGGCTCATATGAATCTTCAATATACTTCTTACAACAGAAATAATAACCCAAGTGAATATTTTTTTACAGTTAATGTCACTGAGCATTAAAGTATTCAATTATTTACAGTTTTGTAGACTGTTAAGGTGATCAGTAAGTGTTCATTTTTAATTATTCTGCAAAAGGTTTATTAAATTTGAAAGAAGTGACCAGTTTGACATGCATCATGCAGTCTATTTCAGCCTCATTACCTGGACTATTAGATTGCAAGCAAAGAATATTTAAATACCTGTTTATTATCTAATTGCAAAAGAAGTCTGATAAATTTAAATTACTGGCACACTGAAAAAAATATAAGAAAAACTGAGAAGTTACTGAATGATTGATTCATCTCCTCCAGGGGAAAAAAATAAAACATAAATGTGTCAAATCCAGTTACAGAGAATTGATGCTTTATGTAACTCCTTTTGAAGTAGAAATTAAATTTCCTTAAAAGGTTATATTAAGAAGGAGATGGGATGGAACCATGAACCAACACACCATTACTCTAATAAATCTGGAGGAAAATATGTTTTGAAAACTTTTCTGAAGTGTGGTATTAAATTGATTTATTCAGTCCTAAGCAGTAATTATGGAATGTGCTTATCTAGAAACCCTCTGCTTCTATTGATCCTCATGTTTTTCTGATGAAAAGCTCATAATTCATTACATTCTTGAAGTTTAGAATTGTTGGAATTATTTATGATCTACAGTCCTAGGTACTGGGAACGAAGGCAGTTGGAGTAGTAATTTTATATCACAGCACACTGGCTGTTTCCCTGAGCCAAATGGGTGGCTAATGGGTCCAGGCAGCATATACATAGAAAACATAGTTTTCTTTTGAGAATTCAAGGAGCTGTTTTCCTGTCTGTAAACTAAGGAATCTGTAAAAGTGTTAGACTTTTATGATCTATTTTTCCCCTGAGGTGTTTTATCACTTAAGGAAGGAGAGCCCTCCTTGTATTGGTTCACTTAAAATTGTAACATGCCCTGAACTTATGGTCCACTGAAAGTATAGTACTATAGGCTTCTGTTCCAACAGGTCTTAGGCAGGCATATCTCTAAGCATTAAAATGAAGAGGTCATGCCAGTATTACCTGTGCTTAATCAAATTCATATTTTCAGTGGCCATATCCTTAAATCTAGATTAGCTGTTGTTCTTCATTGTAGAATTAATATTTTACTTGCAATCATCCCAAATCTGTTTCTCCTTTACCATTTGCTGTTTCTGATGATGGCCTCCAAGTCTGCCAGTTGCCTAGTACTAAGCCATGGCACCTTCTTTGACTCTGTTCTTTCATTCCTTCTATTCAATCAGTCACAAGGTTCTGTCAAGTCTGACTCCACATGTGTCCCCCATATGTTCATTCCTTTCTATTCCTGTGATCACTGTCAGTTTCAGGACATCTCATTCAGACAATACCAATCTTCTCCTAAATGGTCTCCCTTCTTCCAGTCTCTTCCTCAGCCAATCCTTCCTGCTGCCAAATTAATCTTCCTAAAGCACAGCTCTAATTATGTCATTCTCTAGCTCAAAAACTTTCAATGGCTTCCCTTTGAGTCATAAATTAAATTTGAAGTTTTTCGCTTGGCCATCATAATTCTGAATAATTTGAACATGCCAACCTCACATGGACTCTGTGCTTTGCCAACCAGACCAGTAGTTTCCAGACTTTGGGATTTTATGGATTTTTATATCATTATTATCTTTTATTGATTTGGGGCTGTGGAAATACCCTTAGTATATAAGATGTAACAGATAAAATTATTAAAAGTAACAATAGATAAGAATGCCATCTACTATAATTTTGTCATGGTAATTTTATAAAGTAAAAACTTTTGACTAAAAAAATCAGAAAGATGACAAATTTGGAATAAATAATTGACTTTAAACTGACCAAATTATCTTTATACAACACTAAAAATTATGTACTTATTTCCCTCATTTTACCAACAACGTCTAAAGAACTCCCATACTGGTATAGAAACCCCAGAATCAATTTATTCCCCAAACACATGCTGTGATTTCCCACCTTAGGTGTTCTTCTACATGTTGAAAGTGTTTGAGGGTAGAAACTGTATCTCATTCTCTTTTGGATTACCAAAGCCATGCACCTGAATAACTTGTGTAACTTTCCAAGAATAGCTGCTGACTCATACCAGATAAAATGTTATTGAAAAAACTGACTCACATGTCATCCTTAAGGGTGTTTTAAGGATGGTCATTCAGAATTAAGTAAGTGTGGATCAAAATTGGACTCTTCACTAAGTTGTGAATGAAAAACCAGGACTTAGCAAATAAATTCCTATTTCAAGTACCCACTGAATGCCATGAACTTGATTATTTTGAGAGGCAATTCATTTTGTAATACTACTCAGATGGAGATGTAAAGGTAACATATGTTTTGTCAAACAATCAGGACATACATTCACAATAGAAGATAATATTTGAAATGAACTCTGTTTCAGAAAATTACAGTTGTTATAGAAGGGCTGCAAACTTTCTATAAAGTATCAGATAGTAAAGAGTCCAGGCTTCTTGGGTCTTAAACTTTTGTTACAACTGCTCGGCCTGGCTGTCATAGGATGAGAGCACCCATGGATGATATATAAATGAGTAAGCATGGCTGTGTACCCACAATGCTTTATTTAGGTACACTGACATTTGAATTTCCTATCATGTGTACATGTTGTGAAATATTCTTCTTCTTTTGAAAGTTTTTCAACTTTATAAAAAGGTATAAAAACCATTCTTAATTCATGGGTCATGCAAAAGTAGTCCTCATGTCAGATATCGCCCATGGATCATAGTTTGTCCAGGCCAGTTACAGTTGTAGCACTAGCTCAGATAGCTAAACACATTGATGTCAATGAAAAGAGCTTAAATAAGTGTTACATTAGTTTCAGTACAACCAATTTTAAACGAGGGAGTTATCCTTAGATACCATGGTTCTAACTGGATCTTTATCTGAAACTATTGCTGAAATGGTTCTTGAAAATTAGAACACCATTCAGGAACCAATTGTCTACAGGGTGGAGTTGGGGAGGATTGATTTTCTTCTCATGAATTGGTATTTATATTTCTGATTTGTTCTTTATGGACTGAGGAATAAGGTTGAATTGGAGATCTGGGAAGGCTAACCTGGGCTTCAGGGAAAGACTGCCTTTTAAATTATGCTTTGGGTTTGTTTGGTTCTGTGTTTTATATTTAAAGACTCCGAAGTGATTTGATAGTCTGTCTCCAAAAGGGATACACTCTATCTAGATTTTAAATATTCACTTCAGGCAGAAGGACCTGGACAGGAATTTCTATTATGTTTTCTTAGGAAAAAGTTGGTAGCATTTTTTTTTTCTAGTTGAAGCTTTCCACACTTCTTTTAAGGTACATTTTTAGGGAGTATCTTGTCTTTTTTATACCCTTCTCCTGACAATGTTTTCCTTGGGGTCTTCTGTTCAATCTTTGTCGAGAAGATCTAATTCGACTGTAAAATATTAATTATAGTCTCTGGTGAAAGGATAACTTCTTATGCCTTAAGGATATCTGTAAAAATACATGCACAAAATGTGAACTTCATTACTTTCCTGTAGGGTTCAGCTCTCACTGATTCCAAATCCTTAGAAGTGAAAGGAAACATTCTCTTTGGTTTTAGATTATTGCTTAGGTTAACAATTCTCTATCATTAAATGTTTAGATCCTTGGGCTACTTAAAACCTTTCATGAGCTACTTCATATTATAGGACACACATAATTAATATAATAAGCAGTAGGAAAAGAAAGAAAAGAAGCCACCTCCTTCATATTTTCTAAAGTATCATTTATTTTCCATGATACTTTCCCTGCCATCACAATCCGTATCTAAATCTTTTTTGTCTAAACTCCCGCATGTGGAGCAGCCATTCTTGGATTTCTGTCCTTCTAATTATTATTTAGAATTCAGTTTCTTAAAGTACTCCCTAATGTGATCCAGAAAGGAAAAGATTCAAATATAGCCAGACTCAGAAGCATCACTTTACCCAAGTGTTCTAGCTTCAACTACTAATTTCATATACTTAAATAGAACTTTATTTACCCTTTTGAAAGTATACTTTAAAACCTGTGTTTTAGGAGGTGTGTGGTATGGGAAACAATCATTTATTAAGCATATGATATGGCCCAGTCATTTTGCAGGCTCTGAATAATACAAAATAAAAGGGAGGAGGGCTCTGGTTTTAAAGAACATGTAATGCAGTGGTCAAGGAGGACAAAATAAGAGGACGTGCTCTGGACTAAAATTGTTGG
Source organism: Hippopotamus amphibius kiboko (assembly GCF_030028045.1). NCBI lineage: Eukaryota > Metazoa > Chordata > Mammalia > Artiodactyla > Hippopotamidae > Hippopotamus > Hippopotamus amphibius. The sequence goes on from NC_080190.1 coordinate 24,368,360, forward strand.
AGTATGAATTCCACATTCAGACAGTTACTGGTTTTGTAACCTAGGGTATATTGTTTAACTTCTCAACATCTCAACTTCCTCATCTGTAAAGTGATTAAAAAATACAGCTTTTATAGTGTGCTCTGAGGAATAACATGATGGATGACATGTGTTCATTATAGAGCTCATCATACAGTAAGTCCTGAAAGATTAACTCTTTTCTTTTCCATTAATTTTATTACTATTTTTGTTGTTAGAAAAAAGCAGCTGTCAATAGAAGCACCTAACCTAGCTTGAAGCTTGGGGGTATAAAGTATTTGGGAAAGCTTTTTGGAGGAGATGATGTCTAGTTCGGGTCCTAATTTATAAGACTGCAAACAAGTCACTTAAATGACTTAACAAGTCTTCATCTGTTGAAATGGAGTTAATGAGTCCCACCTGGACATATACTATACAGAGCAGTGCTCATTTCCCTCCCTGCTCTTCATCCTCACAACAATTTTATACATATGGCCCATATCTGTACCGGTCTGTTGAAACTTTCTGGCTAGATTCTAAATGTGTTTTCCTTAAGCTTCCTGTATAGACATTTAGAATACAGGATTGAAATGGAAATGTCAAAATAAACTGGAAATGAAACTTCTTATAAAGCCAGTAGTCTGTTTTCAAGTTGAATACTGTTCAGAATTTCTGAAGTCTCCTGAAGATTAATAGCCTGGGAAGGTGACGGTATAGCTTCTGATAACAGACAGAATGCAGGTTATCACAGGTCTTGATAACTATTAGTGTGCAGATTACCCAAAAGGACATTATGGAAATCAGACGTTCACAATGCATTTTTCCAAATCAGGACAAAATTCTGGACAAGGCAGATAGGATTCTCAGATATTCATGGATGACAGAGATCAGCTATGTAATTGAGCGTTTTGATTCCTCATCCATATTGGCAAATGTTATTTTTGTCTAGTGAAAATGACAGAATACTTCCCACTGGGAGAGGTGAGATAAGTTTAAATGAAACCTATAATTCATATGATTATAGCCACTGCAAATGAAAGAATCTGATTTGCCAGGAAGCCTATTAATAGGCAAGACCATGGGGGCAAAATAGCACAGATTAGTCAAACATTTTCTTCATTTATGGAGAAAAATCTGTCTTTCTTTTATTTCTGCTCAGAGCCATGCAGAGAAGCTAATGTTTCCATTCAATCTGTAATGCCCACTACCCCTACTCAGACACATATTTGCATAGATATGCTTCTCTCTTCTAAAGGCTGATTGTGTTAATAATTCTGAAAAAAATTTCCTTCTAAGCTTTGTCTTTGATTCAAATTTGTCTTCTTGAATTTGATTAGCAATTATTTTGCTACTCTCTTTTTTTCCTGAGCACCCATACTAGAAGAGGGTTTCTCTTTTTGGGCCTCTATGACCTCATCTGTGAAACATAGGTGGCCATGATTCCTTTTAAACTAACATCCTGTGTTTCTCTTCTGTACTTCTCAAGGCAGCAGTGGACACTGGTTTTCTTTTTATTCTTGAAGCACCTGGTTCCAAAAAAATCCAAATTAATTTTGTCATAAATTTAAATATTTTTCCTATAACAGTCAGTACAAGGGCATATGTAGCTTTTCGAAATAATGACAGTTTGTTTAATGTGAGGCAGTCCAACCTATTTTTGGAGAACTAATTCTAAATGATTCATTTTGATATTAAAAAATAACAATAATACATTGTTTTCATTACTAATGACATTAAAAAAAACTGTAATGAGCAAAATTCCACAACTTCTGAATTTTAGAGTGGCTTGGAAAAACTCCCAGAAATTTAGATGAATATTTGTTATTGTTTCGACTCATAGGTCATCTTTTAATGTTTGAAAAAACCATGTTTTAGCTATGTATATAATGTTATTCTGTTGTTGTTCTCCCTCTACCCCTTTTTAAAAATGAAATTGTTCAGTTTCTATTTGTTTTTCTTTCTTCTAATCTCTATTGCAGCTCCCTGACTGTTCCCCAAATGAATTCTCTTTCTCCAAAACTTATCACAAATAGAATCTTTTCAAAATTTATTCTCATTGGCATAAAATTGCAAGAAAGCTTTTGTTTTTTCCTGGGAGCTTGAAAAAAGTCAGCGAAAATAAGAAAAAAACTGCAATCATTGGTTTTCCCAGGTAAAGATTTTCCTTAGATCTTCAATTATTAGTGTCTCTAGTCTATATAGGCATTCTTAAAACTAATTAAAATCTTTTTAGGCTACAAGAGCTATTTAAAATGCAATGTTAGGGAACACATCATTGAGCTGCTAGAATGTATCAGGTGATTTCCTGGATGGACAATGTTACATTTGTTATCATGTGTCTGATGGTATTTTCCTGAAGAAGGTATTGCTATCTTCGTTTTATAGGAAAACGGTAAGGTGATGGAAGTCTGAGCACAGTTTCCAGAATGAAATCATTAGTTATCTGGTAATGGTTGGAATAATGAAGAAGTATAATTTAAAGCCAGGTGTAAGAGACTCCAAAGCTCATGCATGATCCATCATCAACTCTGATCCTAAGAAGCCCAAGTATATCAGTGCAGTGAATTTAAGGAAATTTTAAATGCTAAAGCAAAATGTCTATGATGACTAAAAATTACTCTTTGGCAGTCTAAAAATTACCTTTGGCTCTTCCTTCTTAATAGGGGTAATTTATTTATGGGGCAAATAACTGTCAACCAATTAACTAAAACATTGCAAGAATCATGGTACAGGTAATGCCCTGAGTACAGTTTTAATGTAATGCTAGGGCCCAGAGGCTATATCTTCACAAGACAAGTATTTGTGCTTTCTTGAGGCTTACAGGTTTATCACAACATTACTAAATTGCGAGCAAACATTCTTCTCTTGCTCTCTACCTTCTAACAGGATTATTTTATTAATCCAATTTATTGCAACCATAGGAAGAACTCTACTTTCCTCTAGATTATGATATGATTATCCACCATCTACTAGGGAAACATGAAAACTCTGCCTCTCCCTCTAGCTACACAGATTTTGTTGTTTTCCTTTCTGTAATTTGTAAAATGAACACCACTGTTGTCTTCTTAATGCAGACATAAAACTATATTTTTATGTTTGATTATTTGCTTTCTAAAACTCTCTCCCTTAAGCCCTCAGAAATAAGAGAATAACTGATACAGTTGTCTGTGTAGACACAAAGTGTTTTAGAAAATACATAAGACTTTTTATTATAGAGATTATGATTTAAAAAGAAAACGGAAGCAGTTTGAGACTTCTAAAGAAGGTACTCATAAGTTGTTTCTAGGTAAACTGGGATTGAAGATCTGATTGGCATATCTTTTGCTGACTTTAAGGTCATGCCTGGAATGATCTGAGGCACCCCCATTACCGGTCCTACAACTGAGCTACATCATTTGTCATCTTTACCACAAAGATGTAGGAATCCTATTTTAACTGAGTCATATGAAACAAGATAAAATCACTGAGCTACATTTTTGCACCTTGTGTTTTGAGGAGAGGTGATTTCATTATAATCTCAGGTGGATTGTGGTATGGCTTCTCCTTCAAAACAGTTAATGGTTTCCCTTCAAACATTGGTGAAATGGTTGTAAAAATGGCTTTGCTAAGAGCAGAGATCTGTAGCTATGTGAATTGAGTAGACCCTGAAATAACACTTGCTTGGATGAATCATGAAGAGTTGGGAGGTGCCCTTTTGCCGAGTTCCCATAATATTGATGTGGAATCCAGCCTCTGTACCCCAACACCAAATTAAATCTCAGAGACAAAGTAGAAAAGAAGAGCTTTATTGCTTTGCTAGATAAAGGGGCACAGTGGGCTAATGCCCTCAAAACTGTGTGTCCCTATCTGGAGGGTGCAGTGAGGAGTTTTTATAGTAATGGTTCAAAGAGGGCACGGTTAGTTTGTAGACATTCTTCTGATTGGTTGGTGGTGAGGTAAGTAGGAGTCAGCATCATCCACCTTCTGGTTCCCACCTGTCTGGTGTCTACTTGCTTGTGGGCAGCATACCATTAACTTCTCCCACCTGGTGGGGGTTTAAGTATCTGCAAAACAGCTCAAAGGTATTGTTATGTATGTCTCTTTGGGGGAACCAGGACCTTGCTCCAAGGCTGCGCTATTGTTTCTTGACTGCTCCTCCCTTGTCACTGCATCCCCTCCCTTCCATAATTAGCAACTCTTTGAACCTGCCCATTGGAACTCAGAGAAGGTCATGGAGGCTGAATGAAGCTTATTTCCTGCTAGCAAAAAAACAGGGGATACAAAAAGACTTTTGTGCCCAGGAGCCCCACAGGTCCTGCTCAGTTCCAATATCTGTATGAACACTGAAGTTTCTTTAAATTTTCGCACAAGGTTCACTCCAAAATTATAGACATCTGTGAAACCAAAGCCATTGTAAATATGAGACTGTTTGCCTCAGGGGATTTATTCAAGTCTCCATTTCTTCCAGCCCTTGCTTTCCACTGTCTCGTTACTTACCTTCTCACATATCATCTGTTACCTTCATTTTCTCACCCTCATGGCTGAACTCTTGGCTTGCTCCTCCTACCCCATCTTAGCTTGGATACTTGATTACTCAGGCCCAGATTAGTACAGACTGGCAACCTCCACATTGTATGAAAAGGGAAACAGACATTTATAACCTTATCTCATTTACTGATCGTGGTACATGTAGGCCATGGATCAGTTAAATAACACAATTATAAAATGTCCCATGGGAAGATTAGGTATATGCTCAGAGCCTCAAGTGCATATAGTTAGTGAATATATATCTTTATTTTGTTATAGAACATGGTCCCAGAAAACTGTAGGCAATTTCACCTCTAGCTAAATAAAAATAAAGCATAACTCAGTCACTAATTCAGAATAGAGGATATTGGCAAACATAAAGTATAAGATTATCAAACATCTGTGTGATCTCCTTTTTGGGAGAAGAAAAAAAATTTTTTAAGCAAAAGGGAAAAATTAATCCTCCCAAAGTCTTCTTAACTGAGAGAAAAATGTTATCCAAACTGTAAGGGAGATAATTTCATTATAGTCATGCTGTCGAAAAATTGATAAAGATCAAATCAACATTTTATTTTCTGTAAAAAGAAGGAAGTACTTGGAATTTTTTTTTTAAGAACTTTTATTGAGATACAGTTAACAGACAATAAACAGCATATATTTAGAGTGTACAATTTGGTATCCCAATCTCCCAATTCATTCCCCCCCCCCCCAAGCCTCCCCGCTTTCCCCACTTGGTGTCCATGTGTTTGTTCTCTACACCTGTGTCTCTATTTCTGCCTTGCATTTCCTCTTTCATAGTTGTTAGCATTTGCCTTATGTATTGAGGTGCTCCTATATTGGGTTCATATATATTTATATTTGTTATCTCCTCTTCTTGGATTGACTCCTTGATCTTTATGTAATATCCTTTCTTGTCTCTTGTAACATTTTGTTATTTTAAAGTCTATTTTATCTGATATGAGTATTGCTTCTCCAGCTTTCTTTTGATTTTCATTTGCATGGAATATCTTTTTCCATCCCCTCACTTTCCGTCTGTATGCGTGCCTATGTCTGAAGTGGGTCTCTTCAAGACAGCATATATATGGGTCTTGTTTTTGTATCCATTCAGCCAGTCTGTGTTTTTTGGTTGGGGCATTTAGTCCATTTACATTCAAGGTAATTATTGATATGTATGTTCCTATTACCATTTCCTTAATTGTTTTGTTTTTGTTTTTGTAGGTCCTTTTCTTCTCTTATGTTTCCCACTTAGAGAAGTTCCCTTAGCATTTGTTGTAGGGCTGGTTTGGTGGTGCTGAATTCTCTTAGCTGTTGCTTGTCTGGAAAGCTCTTGATTTATCTGTCGAATCTGAAGATCCTTGCTGGGTAGAGTATTCTTGGTTGTAGGTTCTTCCCTTTCATCACTTGAAATATATCATGCCAGTCCCTTCTGGCTTGCAGAGTTTCTGCTGAGAAATCAGCTGTTACCCTTATGCGAGTTCCCTTGTATGTTATTTGTCATTTTTCCCTTGTTGCTTTTAATAACACTTCTCTGTCTTTCATTTTTGTCAGCTTGATTACTATATGTCTTGGCGTGTTTCTCCTTGGGTTTATCCTGCCTGGGACTCTCTGTGCTTCCTGGACTTGGGTGGCTATTTCCTTTCCCATGTTAGGGAAGTTTTCAACTATAATCTCTTCCAATATTTTCTCAGGTCCTTTCTCTCTCTCTTCTTCTGGGACCCCTATAATGTGAATGTTGGTGCGTTTAACATTGTCCCAGAGGTCTCTTAAGCTGTCTTCAGTTCTTTTCATTCTTTTTTCCGTATTCTTTTCCACATCAGTGATTATCACCATTCTGTCTTCCAGGTCATTTATTCTCCCTTCTGCCTCAGTTAATCTGCTGTTGGTTCCTTCTAGTGTATTTTTCATTTCAGTTATTATGTTGCATATCTCTGTTTGTTTGCTCTTTAATTCTTCTAGGTCTTTGGTAAACTTTTCAATCTTTGCATCCAGCCTTTTTTCAAAGTCCTGGATCATCTTCACTATCATTATTCTGAATTCTTTTTCTGTAAGGGTGCCTATCTCCTCTTCATTTAGTTGTTTTTCTGGGACTTTATCCTTGTCCCTTCATCTGGTACAAAGTCCTCTGCTTTTTCATTTTCTCTATCTTTCTGTGGCTGTGGTTTTCAGTTCTGCAAGATGAAATACTGCTGATACTGCTTGATACTGCTGTCTGCCCTCTTGTGGAGGAAGCTATCTAGTACTTGGAATTTTTGAAATGTGATCTTACAAGCAAAAACACTATATGTATGTATGTGTGTGTATATATATATATATATACATATCTACTTAATACTCCTAAAATTGTTTCATAGATAAGGAAAGTAGGACTCAGAGAAATTAAGCAACATACCTTGATTCTCACAGTTAAAAAGATAGTTAGACTGATATTTTAAAATTAAAATAAAAATTTGAACTCAAGTCTAAAAAATTCCAAAAGCCACTTTCCACTGTATCAAGTCTTCCTAATACAAAAGTTTTGATGGAGTATGTCAGAATTTTCCAGACTATTAAGATATGTGATGAAAAGGACAGTATAGCCAGTCACTTCCAAAAATAATCAAAAATTCATTCTCAGTGAGCCGGTTAAAACACTGCCAAAAATAATGGTGTTAATAGGGAAGGAGAGTCCAAAATGGCAAAGTTGTCAAGTATGTTTGGGATCCTCTGAACAGGTTGAATAACATCAAGTGCTTAAGCTGTTTTGCCAAAACTGAAATGCAGTCAGATTCACTTTCCCTTGAAATTAAATGTTCTTAATTAGTATCCTTTCATACTGTTTAATTTCATACTATCAAAATTAATAATAGTAATAATAATAAGAAAAAGAAAATACTCCATGTGTCCAAATAATAATAAATACTCCAAAACCCTCTATGGACTGGGGTACAGAGAAAGATGTAAGCTGATCAGGAATGATTTGAAATCATTGGATTTGGGGCACAGAAGCAATCTCCAATACACTCCAGGAACAGATGGTAATAATAAAATCAGTCTTCCGAATTGGTTGCATATAATTTCAGATCAGAAATCATTACTGTTCTGAGGGCAATAGGAAAGATATTTTGTAAGTTTTGTGTATTAGACTTAAAAGTCAGTACTGCAATTTCTACTTCATTGTTCCACCTCACCAATGTTAATGGGTAATCTAAGTAAAACTGGCTCATTTTGCTCTCACGGTACAAATGGCCTGGTCTCAGCGCAGTGATATAAACAAATGGCCACATCACAGCTCCAAAAGTTTTGAAAAAATCGTACATTTTCACTGAAGAATTTCTTAAGGGAACTTCAAAGGGAAACTACACAACACAGCAGAAAGCAAAATGTCCTGAAAATCCTCTCTACTCTGTAACCTCCCTAAAGTTATGTCCATCATGAAACAGCTGCCTTGTAAGGCACAACTCTGCTAACTAAAGTCTGCAATCTGCACAGCAGGCTCCACTTATCACACTCTTTAGAGATGGCAAGGTCCCTTAATACTTTCAACATTGCATGAAAATAGCACCAGTTCACAAAGGATGAGGCATGGGAAGATCTTCCTCATTGCATTTCTTTTAAACTCTCATGATTGTATACTCACTATGGTTCCTTTTTAATGGAGGTAGATTATATGACTACACAATATTTCCCTTATTTTGGTTGGGGGGGTGGGTGGGGGTGGCTTCCATCCCCTCATTCCCCACCTTGCTCACAGTCCTAACATCTCAGGCCATTAATCTGATCCCTTGAGACATGTCTATGACCATGAACCTTAACATTGCAACACAGGCAATCTTGGTCTGTTAATGATGTCCTCAGAAAAGAAGAAATCCATTTGATGACCTGTGTGGAACCTATACTTTCAATCATATCTATATTCTGAGCAACACAAATTGAAGGTTGTATCTGTGTGTGTGATAAAAAGGTGCATAGTTTTAGTTATTTCTGTGTGGACTTGAAGCCATTGTACACAGGAAGGTTAAACAAAAGTAATACACAGTAAGTGGTCCCAACCCCAAGTAGCATGGGCCATTTTCCCAGCCAGGCACCGAATAACATGTGGTACTTTCGTGTCATCTTTGCCGTCGTCGTTGTCTTCTCTCCTTCTGCCCCTTTTTAAACTTGACTCAATAATGTCTAGGATTTCAAGAAAAGGTAGTAAAAACATTTATGAAGTTATTAAGAGAAACGTGACTACCAGGGCTGCATTTACTCCTAGAGATGTCAGAGGACTCTCGCAGGGCACACAGCAGTGCTGAAAACTCAGTTGTTCTTGTTCCTCTTCCCCTTCTCTTTTCTTCAAAATGTTATTTGTTTGTTTTAGCTTGGGAGGGGCACGGGCATAGTCTTCTCTTTCTGAGTTAATGCAGAGAAAAGAAGCTGCGAATCCACAAGCTCTAAAGGGGACATTTGAATGCCTTTCACCCCCTTCAAATAACAGAGGAAAGAGCTAAAGTTGAGAGACGTGAAATGGCTTACCCAGTGTCCTTCCCTCTTGCCACCATCCCACAGATACCAACATATGCCTGTACATAATATGTGCTTTTTAAATGTTCACCTAGTGAATAAACTGATGAATGGATTTGTTAATGGCATAGCTGGTACCAGCACTCAGAAACTCTAATATCTTGGTTTTTCCCTTTTCCAGCTTGTTGTCAACAAAATTTCACTTGGGTTGTGATCCTCTTTCAGCCCTCCTTGCAAATTAAGGAAAGGGTCCTGAGAGTAACAGGAAGGATGATAGAAAGTCAGCCAGTTTACAATTTGTGGCGGAATGATTGAATGTGAGGCACAATTGTAGGAAAACTGCTCAAGACAAATGAAGCCATTTGAAAGTCAAAGACTTGCTAGACTTGAAACTTGGGTGAAGAGTTAATAAAACAGTGAATCTGTGATACAGCGAAAAGCAATGATAGACGTTTATACTTCAGTAATACACTTAAATCAAAGGCCAACTTCAGATGTGTAGTGAGCATGTGTGAGCCTCAGTTAGCTTTACTGAGGCAGTAAGATCTTTGAAATCAGATCTTAAGTGAAATACACAGGATCAGATGATCTAAATTCCTAGTATTTTGGTATATAATTAAAATATCAAATTACAAAATGTATATGCATTATTTTTTATGTTTTATTACATATGCAAAATACATTAAATTTTTATAAATTGGTACACTTAAAATACATGAATGTATTTTAAAAAAACACTAGAAATGCTACCCTCTAGATAAAACTACTCTTAACATTTTCATTTATATACATCTACATTTTTCCCATGTCATTCTTTGCATCTGTATTTTTACTTTCAAAAAATTAAAATGGTAAAATATTAAATTCCTTTTTACCCTCTCCTGCTTAGGGCCCTTTTTTCCTTCTAATTTCACTGGTATATGAACTTGTCGTTTTGATAACAATCAACCAGTGTAAGAATACTAATGAAGCAATTATTCTTATCCTGAAAAAGGCACAGATATTCTGAACTGAGGCATGTCTTCATAAAAATATATATTCTGCACGTAAATGTGTGTGTGTTTACCTGCTTCATTTTTATTTCCAATTAAGCATTTCTAAGGAAGTAGATATTAAAATGTTTTTGCAAATTCAACATATGAAAAATGAAGGTCAGGATTAAGAGTGAAAAGATTGCTGAGAATTAAAAATTTCCCCCTAGATCATCTATAAAGTGAAAAATGTAGAGCTGAATGTGGTAGAATATTTATGATGAAGTAAGACTCCGTATTCCTAAACTGCTCAGTGATTTGGTCACAATGCAGCTTTCAAGTAAGAAAAAGGATTCACTAACAAGTGATGACAGACTTTCAATCAGGGGCTACTGAGGCATGGTGGGGGGGAGGTAACTGAAGGAATCTTTTTTGTCTTTGGAGTAAAAGAGGAAAAATGAACATTTACCAAATGCAGGAGACCATGTTGGATGTTTTAGAGATGGCCTGTCTAATATGATAGCTACTAGGCACAGGAACCTATTTACATTTAAATTATTAAATAACAAATGTAGCTGGAGTAGCAATACTCATATCAGACAAATTAGACTTGAAAGTAAAGACTATTAAAAGAGACAAGGAAGGGCACTACATAATGATCAAGGGATCCATCCAAGAAGAACATATCACAATGGTAAATATCTATGCCCCCAATATAGGAGCACCTCAATACGTAAGGCAAATGCTGACAGCTATAAAAGGGGACATAGACAGTAACACAATAATAGTGGGAGACTTGAACACCCCACTTACATCAATGGACAGATCATCCAAACAGAAAATAAATAAAGACACACAAGCTTTAAATGACACATTAGACCATCTCGACTTAATTGATATTTATAGGACATTCCATCCAAAAACGACAGACTACACTTTCTTCTCAAGTGCACACAGAACATTTTCCAGGATAGATCACATCTTGGGCCACAAATCAAACCTCAGCAAATTCAAGAAAATTGAAATCATATCAAGCATCTTCTCAGACCACAACGCCATGAGACTAGATATCAATTACAGGAAAAAAACTGCAAAAAATACAAACACATGGAGGCTAAACAATTCACTCTTAAACAACCAAGGAATCACTACAGAAATCAAAGAGGAAATCAAAAAATATCTAGAAACAAATGACAATGAAAACACAACAACCCAAAACCTATGGGACGCAGCAAAAGCAGTTCTAAGAGGGAAGTTTATAGCAATACAGTGCTACCTTAAGAAACAAGAAAATGATCGAATAAACAACCTAACCTTACACCTCAAACAACTAGAGAAAGAAGAACAAAGAAACCCCAAAGTGAGCAGAAGGAAAGAAATCATAAAGATCAGAGCAGAAATAAATGAAAAAGAAAGGAAAGAAACCATAAGAAAAATAAATAAAACTAAAAGCTGGTTCTTTGAGGAGATTAACAAAATTGATAAACCATTAGCCAGACTCATCAAGAAAAAAAGGGAGAAGATGCAAATCAACAGAATTAGAAATGAAAAAGGAGAAATAACAACGGACACCTCAGAAATACAAAACATCATGAGAGACTACTACAAGCAACTATATGCCAATCAATTGGATAACCTGGAAGAAATGGATACATTCTTAGAAAAATACAAACTTCCAAGACTGAACCAGGAAGAAATAGAAACCATGAACAGACCAATCACAAGTACAGAAATTGAGGCAGTGATTAAAAATCTCCCAACACAAAAAAGCCCAGGACCAGATGGGTTCACAGGCGAATTCTATCAAACATTTCGAGAAGAGTTAACACCTATCCTTCTCAAACTCTTCCAAAATATTGCAGAAGGCGGAGCACTCCCAAACTCATTCTACGAGGCTACCATCACCCTGATACCAAAACCAGGCAAAGATGTCACAAAAAAAGAAAACTACAGACCAATATCGCTGATGAATATAGATGCAAAAATCCTCAACAAAATACTAGCTAACAGACTGCAACAGCACATTAAAAAAATCATACACCACGATCAAGTGGGGTTTATCCCTGGGATGCAAGGATTCTTCAATATACGCAAATCAATCAACGTGATACATCATATCAACAAATTGAAGGATAAAAACCATATGATCATTTCAATAGATGCAGAAAAAGCTTTTGACAAAGTTCAACATCCATTTATGATAAAAGCTCTCCAGAAAATGGGCATAGAAGGAAATTACCTCAACATCATAAAAGCCATATATGACAAACCAAAAGCCAACATTGTTCTCAATGGAGAAAAACTGGAAGAATTCCCTCTAAGAACAGGAACAAGACAAGGGTGTCCACTCTCACCACTGTTATTCAACATAGTTTTGGAAGTGTTAGCCACAGCAATCAGAGAAGAAAAAGAAATTAAAGGAATCCAAATTGGAAAAGAAGAAGTAAAATTGTCACTCTTTGCAGATGACATGATATTATATATAGAAAACCCTAAAGACTCTACCAGAAAACTGCTAGCACTCATTGATGAGTTTAGTCAAGTAGCAGGATACAAAATTAATGCACAGAAATCTCTTGCATTCCTATACACTAACAACGGAAGAGCAGAAAGAGAAATTAAGGAAACTCTCCCATTCACCATTGCAACAAAAAGAATCAAATACCTAGGAATAAACCTGCCTAAGGAGGCAAAAGATCTGTATGCAGAAAACTTTAAGACATTGATGAAAGAAATCAAAGACAAACACAACACAAACAGATGGAGGGACATACCATGTTCCTGGATTGGAAGAATCAACATCGTGAAAATGACTGTACTACCCAAAGCAATTTACAGATTCAATGCAATCCCGATCAAATTACCAATGGCATTTTTCACAGAACTAGAGCAAGAAATCTTACGATTTGTATGGAAACGCAAAAGACCCCGAATAGCCAAAGCAATCTTGAGAAGGAAAAATGGAGTTGGTGGAATCAGGCTTCCTGACTTCAAACGATACTACAAGGCCATAGTGATCAAGACAGTATGGTACTGGCACAAAAATAGAAAGGAAGATCAATGGAATAGAATAGAGAACTCAGAAGTAAGCCCAAACACATATGGGCACCTTATCTTTGACAAAGGAGGCACGAGTATACAATGGACAAAAGACAGCCTCTTCAATAAGTGGTGCTGGGAAAATTGGACAGCTACATGTAAAAGAATGAAATTAGAACACTTCCTAACACCATACACAAAAATAAACTCCAAATGGATTAAAGACCTACATGTAAGGCCAGACACTATCAAACTCCTAGAGGAAAACATAGGCAGAACACTCTTTGACATACATCAAAGCAACATCCTTTTTGACCCACCTCCTAGAATCATGGAAATAAAATCAAGAATAAACGAATGGGACCTCATGAAACTTAAAAGCTTTTGCACAGCAAAAGAAACCATAAACAAGACTAAAAGGCAACCCTCAGAATGGGAAAAAATAATTGCCTATGAAACAATGGACAAAGGATTAACCTCCAAAATATACAAGCAGCTCATGCAGCTTCATACCAGAAAAGCAAATAACCCAATCCACAAATGGGCAGAAGACCTAAATAGACATTTCTCCAGAGAAGATATACAGATGGCCAACACACACATGAAAAGATGCTCAACATCACTCATCATCAGAGAAATGCAAGTCAAAGCCACAATGAGGTATCACCTCACACCAATCAGAATGGCCATCATCACAAAGTCTGGAAACCACAAATGTTGGAGAGGGTGTGGAGAAAAGGGAACTCTCCTGCACTGTTGGTGGGACTGTAAGTTGGTACAGCCACTATGGAAAACAATTTGGAGGTTCCTTAAAAAACTACAAATAGAACTACCATATGATCCAGTAATCCCACTCCTGGGCATATACCCAAAGAAAACCATAATCCCAAAAGAAACTTGTACCATCATGTTTATTGCAGCACTCTTTACAATAGCCAGGACATGGAAGCAACCTAAATGCCCATCAACAAATGAATGGATACAGAAGATGTGGCATATATATACAATGGAATATTACTCAGCTATAAAAAGGGATGAGATGGAGCTATATGTAATGAGGTGGATAGAACTACAATCTGTCATACAGAGTGAAGTAAGTCAGAAAGAGAAGGACAAATATTGTATGCTAACTCACATATACGGAATCTAAAAATGGTACTGATGAACTCAGTGACAAGAACAAGGAAGCAGATACAGAGAATGGACTGGAGAACTCGAGGTATGGGAGGGGGTGGGGGGTGAAGGGGAAACTGAGAAGAAGCGAGAGAGTAGCACAGACACATATATACTACCAACTGTAAAATAGTCAGTGGGAAGTTGTTGTATAACAAAGGGAGTCCAACTCGAGGATGGAAGATGCCTTAGAGGACTGGGGCAGGGAGGGTGGGGGGGACTCGGGGGGGGGCGTCAAGGAAGGGAGGGAATATGGGGATATGTGTATAATAACAGTTGATTGAACCTGGTGTACCCCCCAAAAAAAATTAAAAAATAAAAAAAACAAAAACAAAAACAACAGCAACAAAAAAAAATAACAAATGTAATAAAACTCAGTGGCACTACTGACTTTTCAAGGGCTCGATAAGGCATCCGTGGCCAGTGGTCAGCATGTAGGAAAGTGCAGATTTAAAACGTTTCTCACTGCAGAAAGTTTTAGTGGACAGAAAGTTCCTTATTGAACAACATAAAACTCATATCCTCCATAGTATAGCTGGAAGAAGAAGAAGACGTAAATACTTTAGGTTAAATGATAGTAGAAAAGCTTTCATAAGATGACGCATATTTAATTACTGTAATCGGAAGTTCAGATATCATGGACCAGAGGGCACTTGAAGTGGGCACCAAAGAAAATTTTTGACTTGGAATAGTAGAGACTAAGGTGAAAATTTTTAGATCCAAGGGTAAAAAGGGGGGACTCACACTAAATATAAGAATTTGCCACTTTCTTTTTTTCTGCTTGTGCTTGTATTATAAATTACTTTTTAATCTATGATGTCTTTCTACAAATTTTTTAGGGCACATAGACATTTTAGTAAAATAGCTAAATTCTTTATTAATTGTCTTAGCTGGGCAAACATAGTTCATTAAGTTGCAAAACACTGAAAATAAATAAGGATTTTAAGGTGCCTTTATTAAACCCATTGACTTTTAAAGTCACCTCTTCTATTAGGACACCTCTCATTGCATAGGATGAGTATCCACAACAGTATGCAAAGCAGCAACCACAAAAGCAATATAAAGACTAGTAAAGCTTACCTTTTTATTTTTTGATAAAAAAATATACAAGTAAGTTTTTAAAAAATCATATACTTATTTATTTTTGGCTGCGTTGGGTCTTTGTTGCTATGGATGGGCTTCCCCTAGTTGTGGTGAGTGGAGGCTATTGTGGTGGGCGGGCTTCTCATTGCAGTGGCTTCTCTTGTTGCAGAGCATGGGCTTTAGGTGTGTGGGCTTCAGCAGTTGCAGCACGTAGGCTTAGTAGTTATGGCACGCAGGCTCT
The DNA here is from genome assembly GCF_030028045.1 of Hippopotamus amphibius kiboko. Taxonomy (NCBI): domain Eukaryota; kingdom Metazoa; phylum Chordata; class Mammalia; order Artiodactyla; family Hippopotamidae; genus Hippopotamus; species Hippopotamus amphibius. The sequence goes on from NC_080190.1 coordinate 24,383,852, forward strand.
AGATTACAGGCTCAGTAATTGTGGCACTTGGGCTTGGTTGCTCTGTGGCATGTGGGATCTTCCTGGACTAGGGATTGAACCTGTGACCCCTGCATTGGCTGGCGGATTCTTAACCACTGCGCCACCAGGGAAGTACCAAATACAAATAAATTAATTCTAATATTTTCTTTCCTTATGCCAGTAAATTATCTTGTACAACCCAGGTTGAAGACTGCTAGAGAGATAAAGCTAGTCATTGCCCCCATGCATAACTCAGGTAATCATTTGCAGCATAAAATGGTGCATGTGCTCTATACCATAGTAAGATTTAATTACCTTTCATGATAGCAAGGAAACCTGACACTGAATTGGCTTTTCCTAAGAAGCAAATGAAACATTGGATGAAATTATTGCATGTGAAAACTTTCTTTCAAGAGAACCAATTGCTATAATTGAAACATCTCACAATATTTGATTTGCTTTTGCCCTGTAACCAAATGTTTCAATTAAACTGATTTGTCTTAGCGTGGCTGAGATCATTTCCAACGCTGTGTCTAAATTATCACAGGCTTCAGCCTGGAATCTCAAACTCAGACTTCAGAGGGCACAGCCCAAGCTCTGGGCAGCTTGTGGACTGAATATAACAGGGATCTTTATCATTCCCATGTGGGAGTACTCATTAGTGACGATAAGCAGTTTTCCCTTATACTTGAAACAGAAATTCTTCCACAGAGAGCTAATCAGCAACCACAGCCCCAAACAGAATTCTAAAGCAGTTTTTCTATTTAAAGAGGTGTCTGGTTTCTCACATAGTAATGGAAGATGAAAATACTCTTTCTGCTTGTATTTTGGAGGTTTTCAAAATACTGAAATGTTGTATCTGCAAAGATGAAGTTCAGCTCTCTCTTTGGGACTCCTTAACTACGCTTCCCCTAAAGAATTAATGAGGACTAAATTCTGATGTATTTGTCCAAGTATTCTGAGATCTGGAATTTTATCCATTAGCATAAATTGAAATGTAATCACCTGGGAATATTATGGAATACAGGGGATCCTAAACTGTGAAGGAATAGTCCACTTCCCAGAAACAGTCTTAATTTTGGTATACTCACTGTAGTCTGGCACCATGAGTAACAGAATTTTTGTTCTTTCAATTTTATTATTTGTTTATTTTTGGCTGCATTGGGTCTTTGTTGCTGCACATGGACTTTCTCTAGTTGTGGAGAGTGGGGGCTTCTCTTGTTGCGGAGCACAGGCTCTAGGCACGCAGGCTTCAGTAGTTGCAGCGTGTGGGCTCAGTAGTTGTGGCGCACGGGCTTAACTGCTCCATGGCATGTAGAATATTCCTGGACCAGGGATCAAACCCGTGTCCCCAGCATTGGCAGGCGGATTTTCCCAACCACTGCGCCACCAGGGAAGTCCCAAATCACAGAGTTTTAGAATTCAAAGAATGTAAAAATGGAATCTATGTTCCGCTAAGTGACAGTCTTAGGCCAAGAGAGGAGAAATGCCTTGATTCAAGGTTACACAACTGTTTTAAAAGGGAGCCAAGACTAGAATCAAGACCTTAGGGACCTCAATCTTGTTCTCAATATATTTCAAAGCCAGTTTGCATCCCAGTTTTGGAATTAGCACCTATTATAGTTAGTGACTCAGTTGGCTGAAAAAGCAGAGATTTCCCCCACCTTCACCACAATTCAATACAAATAATTTAAGTATAGCCAGACTTCTTTTTCCAGAGGTTCTGCACCAGGACTGAATTTGATCCACAGTTGGTTGAATCCGAGGATGTGGAATCCATGGACACAGAAGGCCAATAACCATGCCACTTTGTATGAGGAACTTAATCATCCTTAAATTTTGGTATCCACTGGGGGTCCTGATACCTGAGGCATGACTGTGTAAAACAAGCTTGTCTGTGAATTAATTTTTGCCCTTAACATAATAGAGGTTAAAAATGTCTGAAATGTGTATACATGCATTCCCCAAATGTTTATATGCTTTATGAAGTTAGAGACTGAATCTTTAATTTTGGATGATTGTTTCCAGATTGTGCAAGTCTTTGTTCAATGTAAGCACTCAGACATTGCTCTTCAGTGAGGAAGAGCCTCACTTCCTGAAGCCTAGAGTATCTACCACCTGCCCCTATATCCCTGTTCATAAGATAATGTCAAAGAAATTATAGTGCTTGGCATGAAATATCTGAGTAATGGAGTTTAATCCTGCTTTTGAAAGGATGCCTATGAACTTGTTCCTGTCTCTTTTTCTTTTCCTCTCCCCATGTCTGCTGTGAAATGTCAGAAAGGATTTTGGAGCTCTTACACATTTTGGTTCTCTGAGTTTGTGAGCCTAACCCTTATCTCCAGGGCTGCAAAACCAAGCAAGCAAAGGTCGATCTTGTCATTGAGGTTTGTAAAGATTCTGAGCCAGAACGTGTTGTCTTCAGTAAGGAAAACCTTCTGTGGAAAAGCATCCCTTAGATCTTCAGAACTAGTTACCTAATTGTCAATACTCCTCAGGACAATTTTGTCGTCCTTTTTTAAGGTTAGACAGGATCTCCAACCTGATCTCTTTCCTAGTAAATAATAATTTTGCTTTACTATGGGTACTTGACCAATTTTTTCCTGATTCCAGAGACTGTTTGATAATTACCTTCAGCACACAGGAGCAATCATTTAAAAGAAGAGAAACATAAGGGCTGAAGATTGTTGGGGCATCATTTTTAGCTGGCTAAACAAGATAAAAAAGGTGGTTATTTCCTAAATGTGAAGAGTGGCCAAAATCTAAGCGAATAGGAAGAGCTATTATTGAAATAAGCAAAATAAACTCACACTATTGAAGGCATATTTTCTTGTTTTTTCTTCTATAGTTTCTATGTTATCATTAGCTGATTCATAGAATGCAATTTCATGACGGGTCAGCTAAATAAATTTAATCACCAACGATAAGCAAAGGCTCTATAACAGAAGATTGTCAAATATAATAGGAAAAGTTATTAGCTAAAATAACCTTAGGACATGCTAAAAAATAAAATGTGGTTAGTAGTTTGTATCTCTTAATCCCTTACCACTAATTTTCCCCTCCTGCCTTTGCCTCTCCCCTTTGGTAACTACCACTTCGTTTTCTATGTCTGTGAGTCTGTTTCTGTTTTGCATATATATTCATTTGTATTATTTTTTAGATTCCATGTATAAGTGATATCATACAGTATTTACCTTTCTCTGTCTGAATTATTTCACTAAGCATGATAGTTTCTAGGTCCATTCACTTTTCTGCAAGTGGCCAAATTTCATTCCTTTTTTAGGTTGAGTAATATACCATATACTTTTTCTTTATCCATTTGTCTCGTGTTGGGCACTTAAATTGCTTCCACATCCTCTCCAACGTTTGTTATTCATAGACTTTTTGATGATAGCCATTCTGACAGGTGTGAGGTAATAGCTTATTGTTTTGATTTGTACTTCTCTAATAATTAGCTATATTGAGCATGATTTCATGTGCCTGTTGGCCATCTGTATGTCTTCTTTGGGAAAATGCCTGTTCAGGTCTTCTGCTCAGTTTTTGATTGAGTTTTTTTTTTTTTTGATTCTGATTTTTTTAATATTTGTAAGTCATTGCTACATTTGTGAAAATCACTATGGAGAGTAAAACAAGGAAGCAAAGTCCTATTATAGAAACATAGTGGATGGAAAAACTAACTAACCCTCATAAATATACAGAATATTTGTTCATCTGTTGTCTCATCTGACATTCCCTGTTATACGGAAAGTCAGTAATACCTATTACCATTTTACAGACTGGAAACTAAGGTCTCAGAGAAGTTAAAGGCATTTATTGAATGGACATTATAGCCAAAAGCAAGAATGTAAATATACTAACATGAAAAATTATCTTTCAGTCTGGTGCAATCCAACATCAAACCTTCTAATTCCAATTCATTTGTTGTCAAATACAATCAATAATTTATTGGGAGCCTCCCATTAGCTGATGCAATGTTAGGGGTGAGAAGTCAAGTGAAAGACAGCTCTGTCTTTGGTGACCACAGAGTTTAGTGAGGGAGATAGACAAGAAAAGCAACACGTGCAAAACATGGGAATATAGAGCAGTAAGCAAACAGTGCCATTGGGACAAAGATTCATTCCTTGTTTCCTTAATGAGTAATGATGGAGTAAGTACCAGGTATCAGACACTGCAAAGCAGCTCTCTGTGCTCTGGTTGTAAGGGTAGCCATCAATATTGGTTCACTAATGTACTTCTCAGCATTCCAATTAAAGACTCCCAGAAGTAGAAAGATCTCAATTAGGAGAGGGGGTGGAGACTAACTTTTATTGAGCATGTACTCTGTACACTCCTTGTTTTGATGAGGAAAGTGAAACTTCCATGCTTGTAATTGCTTACTCTCCTCTATCTTGCAAAGGCCTGCTGGCCACTCTCAGTTAAACAGTGAAATGAATTACTAAGAGTGATCAGATAAGGGAAGACTGTCTTGCTCTCAGGCACCCCCCCCCCAAGACTTTTTTTGAGACCCTTTGCACATAGACTTGTTAAGTGGCCATTAACTTCAACCAGCAACCAATGTGAGAATGCAAATTGGGACCTTAGTCCTGATAGGAATGGAATGTCCGGCTCCTACAAGTTGCTGTTAGGACCCCCTACTATGTGCGTAACCCATGGCAACTCCCCCGCTATGTAACTGCCCGTGACCTATAGTAATTTGTAGCCAATCAGTTTGTACCAATTATAGCTGTATGTTTTAACCTATATAAGGAGAAGACTCCCCTGAAACGGGGCCCCCAGAATTTTGGAGCGTTAGCTCGTCTGGGTCCGCCGGCTCAATAAACCTGAGTTCTCCAACTCTCTGAGTGTTGTGCTTGGTTTCTCGTGGGATCAGTTCTCTTCTGCAACAGTTTCACACAGAAGAGAACCAAGGATAAGTTCACAGAAAGTGTCAGTGACAGAACGGACATGCTTCAGAATGCACTCAGGCATAAGTTCATTTAGCTCAGTTCAGTTAACTTGCTTAGAAAATAGTAGGAACAGGTTCACTGGCTACTGAAAAGCACCCACGGACTACCACCTCGATCTGCAAATATCAACACAGTCTCTAGCACTGATGGGATTTTAGTGAATGCCAGAAAGAAATCAAAGAATCAAGATGTTAAAAATAAACAAAAAAATCCTGATGAATTCACACAGACTTCAAACACAGCAACTTGAAATGATCCCTTGCCTTTCCCTCACAGAGGAAATCATAGCATTCAGTTCTGTACATTCCTGGGGCTATAATGAACAAAGGAAGAATTTGAGAAGTTTGGGGAGAGGGGCTCAGGTATTAAAGCGTGCACTCTAGGAGATTTTTTTTTTCTGGCTGGGAGATTTACTGGGACTTTGGTGAGGAAGGATGGATTAAGTTAAAACTTTTTGAAGGAGCCTCAGAAGTTACAATAAAGATTTCTAGATCTCTACAGGCTAATTCCATGTGAAATATAACAATGGAATAAATCCAAAGGCTTTTCTAACCACTAACCCTGTGAGACACCAGTCTGGGCTTTAGGAGAATCTTGCATTCTTCTTGGTGTTAGTTTAAGTGTTAATTTTTCTTTCTTAAAAGGTGCCTTGCCAATCACAGTTAATCCCATGTGGTGTTTTTGCATTTCATCCTTCCATAGGAATTTGGGGAATAGAGAAGATCATATATGTCTGCCTAAGGCAAGACATAGCAAGGTGGATATTTATTCTCTCCGATAATGAGCTTGTAAGAGAATTCTGTAATTGTGCAAGCACAAAAAAAGGATAGAAATATGTAAATATATTTGTATATTTATATAGAAATGTCTAAAAGAATGTAAGGAAGAAAATTTATAAAAGGATATAGATACATAAAAATATTCTTTTGTATATATTTATATGAGAGACATTTAGAATGTTACAGAAAGCTTTGATTTTTTTCTTTTAAATTATTTATTTTCTAACTATGATGCATAGAATCTGGAGTTATAGAAAATATACTAAAGTTGTATCCTGCCATGAATGGTAATTCTAAAACAACAAAGCCCCAGCAAAGAGCTCTGTTAGGGAGGTAATGCTTTTAAATAAATCAGCTATCTTGTTTAAATGAAGAGCCTATTTCGAATGCTTCAGGAATTCATCAGCCATCATTGTTCAGACCACTGTAGCCAGTAGTCTGAGCTACTTTGGGAACTCATCTCTTTAACACTAAGGTCAAGAAATAACCTGTGTGATATGAGGGGAAGTACATAGAAGATAGATGGTTCTTTCTGTTGGAGTTCATGCCTCAGCAGGTCCATGACACAGAGATGCATGATGATATGCTTTGAGTTATGTTCAGTGGTAATTCTAGCATAAAAATGGGAACACTTCAAGTGTCACATGGTGCCTAGTGCAGCAAGCAGTTATTTTGCTTATACACAAATTCACTAGGGCATGTTTTGTGCTTCATTCTGATTCAGAAGGCTGCCACTTGTATGATACCATCTTGTGAACTTAAGTAGTCATGTCTGTTAATCTCCATAACTGGTCTGTGCAATGACCTCTCACTCTGATATCCCCAAAATACTTAGCACAGCATTATTGTGGTCTCCAAGACCTTATTTTATTGTATTTTATTTGGCCTCTCACAATCTTATTTCACTGTCCCTCCAACTTCTTCTGCTCCAGCCATATTGGTTTCTTTTCACTCCTTGAACATACCTGTGCTTTTCCCTGACTCAGGGCCTTTTACATCTGACCTAGAGTCAAATTTCAGGTCATGCATCACTGCCTCAGAGAGATTTTCCATGATTAACTCTATTAAAATCCCTGCCACACACACACCAGCATTCTCTATCTCATTCCCCAGTTTTATATTTTGCAACGTTTGCCACTATTTAAAATTCCCAATTTTAAATTTTATCATTTATTGTCTATCTCTACCTGCTAGGATTTAATAAAACAGAGATCTGTGTGTCTTATTTATTGTCATAGCCCTAGAACTCAAAACAGTGCCTGGTAATATAGTAGATGATTAAAGTCTGAATGATTATAAGTCTAATAAAATAAACTATACTAGTATTGCCATGAGTGGCCTAAACTAGGAATTTCTGCCACATCCTCTGGAAATAGTCCCATCAATGAGGCACTATGCTTTCTCCATGGTCTCTTCCTTTATTCCATACCTTTTGCATCCAATAATTGAACATATCCAGGTTTTGAAAAGAACTGAACTTAGTAGGGTGCAGTTATGAAAGCAATGTTTTTTCTCACCTTTTCCCACTAATTTTGCCTGTGAGTCCCCTTTTCTTCAGTACCTGGATTAATCTCAGTCAGGCCCTTTGGCTTTCCCAGTCATTTTTAGACAATAAAAAGGAACTTTGTTCATGTTCAAGCAATCATGATGTGATGTAACAACGCTAAAACCTTTCAAAGTTAAAACTTTTCCCCTTCCTATGCTCCAGTGTGCTTAAAAGTTGGGAAACTTCAGTAGAAAAGGGGGTCTCGGCTGGCTTCTTTCCTCTTTGTATTCCCTACCACTCCCATTAGCTAGCTGCTGATTCTCCCCACTCCAGGGTTGGACCTGGGGGAGAAGAGCTTAGGAGGAAAAAGGCAAAGCTCCACATGGGGAATACAAATGCTCTAGCATCCGTGCCCTCTAGGCATGAGTTGCCCAAAGATGACTTTTCTTCAGGGACATTTTGCAGGTTTTTCAAATATCTTCTAGGCTTCAGTTCTCTTGTCCTGGGTAAAACCTCTCCTTTGCTGGCCAATTATGACTCATCCCCCCACCCCCAAACTTGTTGTACTGGAGCCCTTTCATCCCTCCCTGTGGTCCTCTTCTGCAGGACTTCGTAAGAAGACCACAGTCCACTTCACTTTCTGAGGATCCACATCAAATTTCCAGAAAATATGCAGACTTTTTTTCCTTTAAAATGTGAGGGAAAATGTGACTTGACCCTCCACACAGCCCTCTATACTCCAAAGTTCAGAAAGGGGCACCTGCAGCCATAGATTCTCACCTTTAGACACTCAAGTATGAGTCAAGCACTAGTCACTGTGGCCCTTATATACCAGAAGATACCTTGTAGGCTCACCAAATTGTCCCCTGAAGTTCTTCTCTCTTGATCTGAGTTGAAGAGAAAGCCTGCCTCTACCTTTTCCCATGGTTGGGAATATAAATAGCACAGGGACCACTCTCTCCAAATAAATCCTCTTTCTCTCGGTTTTGTCAGTCTTGGCCAGGCTCCTCTTTGCAGGTTTCTCAGGAGTGCATCAGAAACCCAGCCAGTGATCCCTAAACTCCAGAGGAAATGTATCTTACTCTCCAGAGAGTACCTTTTAAAACTGTTTGGTTGGACATGGGTTGAATGAATAACCCACCAGTCCTTTTCTCTATGGAAAGAGAGGTCACACAGTAAATTAACATCTTTCTTCAAAACTATTCTCTTCCTTCTAGCGTTCTCATCTGAAGTCTTTTGTACTCCTGAGGTGGATGTTAGGTTAAGGCAATCTGAACAGTTTACAGTTTCTTTGCAGGTCCCGACTAGCAGGTCTAACACCTTGTTTCTTGACATGAAGATGATTAACATTTATTGTATTAGTCTAGTTCTTTGAGGAATCAGCTGCATTAAAAAGTACATTATTTAATAATATTAAATCAGTAATTCTCCCCCCTGTACTGCCATATTTCTGCTTTTATGTGACTTTACAACATTAAGTAATGACTAAAGAGTCTTTTTGGAATGAGCGGTGCCTAATCAGAAGTGGAATCTATTATTGGAAGAGAGATTGAACCATTGTTAATTACTAGATACTGTATAAAGGTATAGATTCAGGGAACACATACAGGTAAACAAGACTTTGTAGTAAATGAGACAAAATAGGGAGGAAACTGGTGAATGTTTTGCATATTTTGATCATAGGAATTGTGGTCAGGCTAGAGTTGGAGTTTGACCAAACAGAACAGAAGTTCTCAGCAAAAGCTGAACCTCAGATTTACTACCCTGTCAGAGGAGCTCCTTGATGTTTGGGGATGTAATTTGAAAGGAAACAGCAGCAACTTATCACTCTAGTGCTTTGGAAACTTTCTGTTCATCTGAATTCATGGTACCTATTATCTGTGCCTCTCATTGGATACTGATACTTCAGTTCAATGAAACGTCATCTTTTATATAATCCATGTATGCATGTCTTGTTTCCACAATTCTTTTCCAGTCAGAGTGGCAAGAACTACATCTTTGTATTCTCCTATAATGTCCTTAAATTCAAGCTTACAAGTAGTAGGTGCTGTTAGTGACGACTGATTGATGACTAGCTTTCCTTTCTTTGTCTATACACGAGGTTTCCATTATGTGAAATATACTGGGAGGAAGCTTCTCAGACTAAATAGCAAGAGTCACCTTAAAGAGGCTTCCCCGTCTAATGATGTGCACATTTAACCATATATAAATACAGTAACAGGAATCAATTAAACCATGTCAAATATGTTTACATCTGAGATTTTAATAAGAAAAAATTATTATTATTAAAAGGATAGTAGCAACCAGTTCATTACTTGGAAACTGCTAAAGAGAAAGAGCTAATATTTATCCTGCTTTTTATATACCAGTTATATCATTGAGTTAACCAAATAGATGAGAAGTAATGAATAGAAAGAAATATTAATGTTAAAATACCACTATTTTCAATCTCTAATCAAGAAATGAATCTAGGCATTAGACATCAAAGTCTTCCTACATCAAAAAAAACCCAGAAACAACTAGATATTTTCTACCACCTGATGGAAAAACACATCGTTTATGAAAGTCTTTAAAAAGACTTAAAATATGACCTGAGTCTGATCAAGCTTCTAGAACCAATTTCCAATTTATAGGAAATACAGAGGACAGAGGAGCATGTTAAACTATATCATGGGAGTTCAGTCAACAAAATCTTAATTTTCTAATACTCCACAAGAAAAATGACCCAGTTTATTTGAATAATAAACTGCAGGAGAGAGCTAGAGGAAAGGAAGAGAGACAGAGAGCATATGGAATAAAGGAGATTTAAGACACATGTCAACCAATCCCAATGTGTGGATATTATTTGAATCCTGATTCCAATAAATGATAAATGTAAGTAAGACTTCTGTAAGACAATTGGAAATTTGAACACTGGTTGTAAGTTTGGTTTTACTAAGAAATAATTGTTAGATTATTTTTGGTGTGACTGGTATTTTTCTTATATCTAAAGGTCCTTTTAGGGATGTGTACTGAAATATTAATGAATGAGATTATATGGTAGATGAGATTTGCTTCAAAAGAAGGAAGAGATAGTAGATGGGGCATAGATTCAACATGACTCATCATGAGTTCATAATTGTTGAAGCTGGGTGGTAAGTATATGAGAGTTCATAGATACTATTCTATTTTTTTAATCTGTTTCACATTCATTAAAGAAAAACTTTGAAAAATACTGGAAGAAAGATAATATATTAATTAATGTAGATCTTCCTTCATAAAACCTAATGTGTTAATTCCCAGAGAGGTAATTTTGTGTGTTTCATTGTACATATTTGTTTTCTTTTATTTTTATAAAAAACGTGCACTACAAAGTAGCAATGTAGAAATTTTAACCTGGTGTGTAGGTCCAGGAGTGATTCAAGAAATCCATAACTATCCAGAATTGTATGCAAATTAATTTTGGATGTGTGTGTTTTGCATTCTAGAGGTCAAAGAACTCTAAAAGCGATAAACTGTAACAACAAACAATTCCTACATATTATTACTTTTTTTTTTTTTTAAAGGAAAGACTACAGAGAAATTTCTGGCAACTGAAATTTAAAAAAAATGCATTTTCAAAATGACGTACTAAATCAATGAGAAAATGTTTCCATTTTGTCAAATCCAGGCATACCAATGTGTAATTTGAGACACACCTGGTGTTTAAGCAAAAACAGTGATATTTCCTGTGTACTTGAGGTTTTCATTGTCTGATTTTGACTTGTCCAAATTCTTTCACTCAAAACTTGCCTCTTCTCTAGATCATGAGTTTTACTCATTTGAGGCAGCCTCCCTTCTGCACCATAGCCTCCTCCAATGTACCATGGGCAATGTTAAACTACAAGTGCTCTCAGGAACAATTTTCAGATTTCTCTATGTACCATTTTATATATATTTTCTCTGCAAGTAGGGGATAACTTCTCTGCTGGCAGAGAGCATGTTTTTGCTGCCTGTATGTTCTTACACTTATGTGAATCTGGTGAGTAAGAAAACATCACTATTCATTTGCTTCCAACTCTTCATTCCTCTTACCCTTGATCTAGAAATAGAGGAAAGTAAGCAAACACCATGTTGGAAAGAACTGTTTGTATAATCATTACTTGCTTGATTCTCTAAGTTGACTCATCTACTTTTAGTTCAAGTTGAAAAACCAGACACACATGGAAATATTCAGTGCCATATCTGTAGGCAACATTCTTTTTTCATTAGTTCTGTTTTTCCTTGTTCTTATTATTCTAATAATTGGATGTTTTTAAGCCCAAAGGGTAAATTCTAAGATAAAATTACAAGAAAACCTTCCTCCCTTACGTAAGTTTTCTTGTAAGTCTTTTAAAATATGATCTTTTTTCCCCTTTCACAACTTCACTTACAAAAATTTTTTTGAGTATATATCTTCACAGCTTTACTGGGTTATCACTGCCTCTTATTCTCACATTTAAAACTGATTTTAGAAAAATATAAAGTCTAGGAAGATTCTCATGAGTTTTCCCATCAGCAGGGTTACTTATTTTTTTGCAATGTAACAGCTTTGGAACACAAAGGCATTTGAAATAGGCATCCTTGATACAAATTGCAGATTACTTTCTCACTACTCCTGGCTGTGTACGCTCAAATCAATAGAAATTCATGGGATCTGAAAATTAAATCTTGCGGTACATTTTTTCATTCCGACTTTATTGATAAGGCTATAATCCTTCTGCACCATTTTAGCAAGTTCAGGTGGAAAAGTATTAACATTGACATTTGAAAATGAATGTGTTAGGTAGGAGAGGTGGAGGAGATGTTAGGACTTCACAGCCCAATTACCTAGGTCCTGTTTAAATTTCATAGACTGCACTAAGCATATCAGAGATATTTTGCTGAAAAGCCCTGCTCATGCCCAGTTTGTTCTCTGTGAGTTACCCAAATGCAAGGGCATAGATTCATTAAAACAATGGAGAAGTAAAGCTCAGTCTTCTCCGGTGAAGGAACTGCTGATCAGGACCATCAATACTCAGAACTCTCCTGCAAAATCCAAGGCAGTTTTTGTTACTATGATGGCCACAGACTTATTTCTAAAGGCTCAATATAGTATGCTTTATTAAAAATTAGTAGATTCTGAATTTAAACATAACTTTTAGAAGTTTGCATGTTCTTTTGGCTATAATATACCATGTAGTAAGAAAAAAGGTGTTTCCAAAGGTGGTCTCCTTCTTGGTAAATTACTCATCCATATAAAGTCATAGGCACTATGATTCATTATTTCAACCAGTCTCAGGAAGAGGGTATCTTTAGAATGTATCCATTTTTCTTTGATAAATTATTTGGAAAGAATAATTTTTAATATCCTTGTTTGCCTCAGTCATCGTTAGAGGTTTAAAATTATCTGTTTCTACACCTAGATGGATTTTTTCTCATTGTGAATACATACATCCTTCTAATTTTACATTTCGACCAGCAATATATAAGGATTGCAATTTTTCAAAATTTATCTTTGCCAACATTCGCTATTTTGAGAGATTTTTTTTCCTTTTGTTTATAACCATCTTAGTGGTATCTTATTGTGGTTCTGATTTGCATTTCCTTAGTGACTAATCACGTTGAGCATTTTTTCACATGCTTATTGATCACTTGTTTATCTTTGGAGAAGGTCTATTCAAATGCTTTGACAATTTTTTAACTGGGATAGTTTAAAAATACTGATTTTTTTAAAAAGTTGAATCATTACCTTTATTTTTTATTGTCGCATTGTAACATTATGTATTCTGGATACCAGATACTTTTCAGGTGTATTATTTGGAAAAAAAACCTCCCATTCCATAGATTATCTTTTCATTTTCTTGATAGTGTTCTTAGCACACATTTTTTTTCTTTTATTGTTTGTGCTTTATGTCATATCAAGGAAACTGTTTCCTAATCTAAGATCATAAAGATTTTCTTTTAATATTTATGTAATTTTAGCTCATAAGTTTAGGTCTTTGATCCATTTAGAGTTAATTTTTTAATTTGGTATGAAGTAAATGTCCAAGTTTATTCTTTTGCAAATGAATATCCACTTATCCCAGCACCATTTGTTGAAAAGATTCTTCTCTCCCTATTAATGGTCTTGGCACACTTGTTGAAGATCAATTGACCATCAACATATGGGATAATTTGTAGACTCTAATTTCCATATCATTGATTGGTGTGTCTGTCCTTATCTAGTATCATGCTCTCTTGTTTACCATAGCTTTGTAATAAGCTGCAATTGGGAAGTGTGAGTCCACCAACTTTGTTCTTTCACAAAATTATTTTGGCTATTTTGGGTCTCCTGCATCTCTACATGAATTTCAGGATCATCTTGTCCATTTTGACCACAAAAAAAGGTAATTGAGATTTTAATAGAGATTGCCTTTAGTTGTAGATCAATTTGGGGAGTATTGGCACCTTAACAATATTGTCTTCCAATCTATAAACATGGAATACTTCAATTTATTTAAGTCTTTAAATTTCCTTTGACAGTATTTTGTAGCTATCAATGTACAAGTCCTACACTTATCTTACTGAATTTATTCCTAAGGATTTTACTTTTTAATGCTACAGGCATATCTCAGAGATATTGCAGGTTCAAGTCCAGACAACTGCAATAAAGTGAGTCACCAAATTAAAAAACTTTTTTTCAGGGCATATGTGAAAGTTATGTTTACATTATATTGTAGTCTATTAAGTGTGCAATTAAAAATACGTTATTGATAAAAATTGCTAACCATCATCTGAGTCTTTAGCAAGTCATAATATTTTTGCTGTTGAGGGTCCTGCATCAATGTTGATGGCTGCTGACTGATTAGGATGGTGATTACTGAAGGCTGGGATGGCTGTGGCAATTTCTTAAAGTGACGACAATGATGTTGGCTGCATCAAGCGACTCTTCCTTTTGTGAACAATTTCTCTGTAGCAAGCAGTGCCATTCCATAGCATTTTACCTAGAGTAGAACTTCTTTCCAAGTTGGAGTCAGTCCTCCCAAACCCTGATGCTGCTTTATCAACTAAGTTTATGTATTATTCTATTTTTTTTTTTGTGGCCATTTCAACAATTTAATAACATCTTCACCAGGAGTAGTTTCCATCTCAAGAAACCATTTTTTTTGCTTATCCACAAGCAGCAGCTTCTCATTCTTTAATGTTTTATCATGACATTGGCAGCAATTCAGTTCCATATTCAGCCTCCAATTCTAATTCTAGTTCTTTTGCTATTTCCATCATACGTGTAGTTACTTCCTCCATTGAAGTTTTAAACCCCTCAAAGTCATCCATGAGGGTTGGAATCAACTTCTTCCAAACTTCTGTTAATGTTGACATTTTGATCTCTTCCCATGAATCACAAATGTTCCTACTGGCATCTAAAGTGGTGAATTGTTTCCTGAAGGTTTTCAATTGACTTTTCCCAAATCCATCTGGGGAATCACTATCTACGGTGGCTATAGCCCTACAAAATGTTTCTGGAAGAATAAGACTTGAAAACCAAACTTACTCCTTGGTTCATGGGCTGCAGAATGGATGATGTGTTAGCAGACACGTAAAAAAACACTAATCTTGTTTTACAGCTCCATCCGAGCTCTTGGATGGCCAGGCACATTGTTAATGAGCAGTACTATTTTGAAAGAAATATTTTCTTCTGAGCAGTACTTCTCAACAATGGATTTAAAATATTCAATAAACCACACTGTAAACAGATATGCTGTCATCCAGGCTTTGTTGTTCCATTTATAGAGCACAGGGCGAGTCAATTTAGCATAAATTTTAAGGGCCCTAGGATTTTCAGGATGGTAGATGAGCACTGGCTTCAACTGAAAGTCACCAACTATATTAGTCCCTAACTCTCTTGAGCCCACCTGTTCTTTGACTCTCTGAAGGGAGACATTGACTTCTCTCTAGCTATGAATGTCCCACATGGCATCTTCTTCCAATAGAAGGTTGTTTTGTCTACATCAAGAATCTGTTGTTTATTGTAGCCACTTTCATTAATTCTCTTAGCTAGATCTTCCAGGTAGCTTGCTACATCTTCTACATCAACACATACTGCTTCACCTTGTCCTTTTATGTCATAGAAGTGACTTCTTTTCTTAAAACTCATGAACTCAGAATTCCCTGGCAGTCCAGTGGTTGGGACTCTGCTTTTCCATTGCAGGGGGCACAAATTCACTCCCTGCTCAGGGAACTAGGATCCCACAGGTAGTGTGGCAAACAAACAAAACAAACACCTCATGAACCAACCTCTGCTAGCTTCAAATTGTTTTTCTTTGCTTCCTCACCTCTTTCAACCTTCATCAATTTGAAGAGTTAAGGCCTTGCTTTGGCTTAGGCTTTGGCATAAGGGAATGCTGTGGCTGGTTTTATCATCTATTCAGACCACTAAATCTTTCTTCATATTAGCAATAAAGATGTTTCACTTTCTTATTTGTGTGTTCACTGGAGTAGCACTTTTAATCTCCTTCAAGAGTTTTTCTTGCATTTACAGCTTGGCTCACTGGCACAAGAGACCTAGATTTCAGCCAATCTCTGCTTTCAACATGCCATCCTCACTAGGTTTAATTATTTATAGCTTATGATTTGCAGGGAGAGACTTGTGACTCTTCCTTTCTCTTGAACACTTTGAGGCCATTATTGGGTTATTAGTTGGCCTATTTCAATTTTAGGCAATAGGGAGTCCCGAGGAGAGGGAGAGAGAGATGAGGGACCTGCCAGTCAGTGGAACAGTCAGAACATACACAACATTTACTGATTAAGTTCACCGTCTTATAAGGGCACAGTTTATGGTGCCTTAAAACAATTACAATAGTAACATCAAAGATCACTGATCATAGATCATCATAATAAATATAGCAATAAAAACATCTGAAATACTGTGAAAATTAGCAAAATGTGACAAAGATACACAAGTAAGCAAATGCTGTCAGAAACATGGTGCCGACAGACTTGCTTGATGCAGGGTTGCCACAAACCTTCAATTTGTCAAAAACACAGTATTTGTGAGTTGCAGTAAAGCAAAGCAGAATAAAATGAGGTGTGCCTGTATTGTAAATAGAATAAGGTATAATGAAATTGCTTAGTTTTATGTTCAGGTTTTTGATTGCTAGTGTATTGATTTTATTTCTATATCTATTTTGCATCCTATAACCTTGCTAATCTTATTAGCTATAATATTTTCTTTTGTGTGTGGATTCTTGAGCATTTTTATATAAATTATTATGTCCTCTATGAATAGACAGTTTTAGTTGTGATGTTGCATGTATGAGAGAGAGAGAGAGAGAGATTGACTTAAGGATTTGGCTCACATGATTGTGGAGATTGGCAAATCCAAACTCTGCAGGGTAGACCAGCAGGCTGGAGACACAGGAAAGGGTTGATATTTCAGTTTAAGTCTGAAGGCAGCTGGCTGGCTGAATTTCCTCTTCTTCAGAGAAGAACTTCAGCTGATTAAATAGGCACATACACATTATAGAGGGCAATTTGCTTTAGTCAAAGTCTGCTGATTTAAGTGTTAATCTCCTCTAAAAAATACTTTCAAAAAACACCGAGAATTGTATTTGACCAGATATCTAGGTAACATAGCTTAGCCAAGTTAACACAAGGAATTAATCATTACAGGGACATTGGTCTGCTTTATTTTTTTGTGATATCTTTGCCTGGATTTTATATCAGAATGACACTTGGCCTAACAGAATGAGTTAGGAAGGATCCCTATTTTGCTTTATGGAAGAGTTTGTGAATTATTGGCATTATTTTATCAACATTTGGTAGGATTTGCCAATGACACTATCTGGATTTTTCTCTGTAGGAAAGTTTTCTTTACTAACTCAGGCACTTTATTTATTTAAAGTCTGTTCAGATTTTCTCTTTCCTTGAGCTCATTTTAGTAGTTTGAATCTTTATAAGAATGTGTCTATTTCATCTAGATTATTTATGCATTGTAAGTGTACAGTTTATTTTTAGTAAATTTATATCATTGTCCAACTATCATTTCCATCCAGTTTTTGAACATTTTCATCACACATGAGTTACCTCTGGTATATTAGAGGTAAGTTGCCAACCTGCTCCTAGCCCCCCAAAAAACAATTAATATGCTTTATGCTTCTATAATTTTGTCTTTTTTTTTTAAAGAAATTTCGTATGAATGAAATCATAAACCACGTAGTCTATTGTGCTGGCTTCTTTCACTTAACATACCATTTTTGAAGATACATTCTAGTTGCTTGTAAAAATAGTTCTTCATTGGTACTTTCCATTGAATTGCTAAAGCAAATTTTAGTTACCCATTAATTGAAAGACTTTTTATTTTTTAAGGTTTTTGGCTATTATGAATAACACTGCCATGAACATTTGTGTAGACATATGTCTTTATTTCTTTGGAAAGGGACATAGGAGTGGAATTGCTGGGTCATATGGTATCAGAGATATATGTTAATTTTTTTTTCAAGAACTGCCAAACTGTTTTCCAAAATAGCTGTACATTTTCACTAGCAATGTAAGAGTTTTGCTTTCACCATACTCTCACTGAAGTACTGTCAGTCCCTTTGAAATGCAAATTAAAACCACAATGAGCTACCATTACACAGCCAGTAGGCTAGTAGTATCTCATTATAATTTTAATTTGTATTTCCCAAATGACTAATGAAGCTAAGCTTCTCTTCATGTGCTTATTAGCCTTTTATATTTCATCTTTGGTGAAATGTCTTATGTGGTGAAATAAAATCTTATGTCAATATTTTTAAAATTGGGTTTTATTTTTATCATAGTTATGTGTTTTTGATATAATCTAGATATAAGACCGATAATCAATATATGATCTGTAAAACTGTTCTCCTAGTCTATGGCTTATCTTCTCATTTTAAATAGTTTTTAAAGAGCATATTTTAAAACTTTTAATTAACTCCAGTTTATCTTTTTTTTTTTCTTTTATGGGCCATGCTTTTGGTGCTGTATCTAAAAACTTCTAAACCCAAGGTCATGAAAATTTGTTCTGTGTTTTCTTGTATAACTTTTATGTTTCGGATTAAATTATCCAATCAAAAGACGTAGAGGGACTAAATGGATTTAAAAAAAAGCAAGCAAGCAAACAAACAAACAAAAAACCCAGGATTCAACTATTTGCTGCCTACAAAAGACAGGATAATACAAGTAAAGAAAATTATAGGTTAGTATCCCTAATAAACATAGAGGAAAAATCCTCAGCCAAATTTTAACAAACTGAATTTAACAAAACATTAAAAGGATCATACACCATGATCTAATGGGATTTATCCCTAGAATAAAAAGATGTTTCAACATATGCAAATTGGTCAGTGTGATTCACCACATTACCTGAATGACATAAAAATCATATCAATAGATGCAAAAAAAAATTTGACAAAAATCAAGATCTGTTTATGATAAAAACTCTCAAAGAATTTGGTATAGAAGAAATGTAATTCAACATAATAAAAGTCATAAATGACAAGCCCACACCTGACATCACACTAAATGTGAAAAGCTGGAAGCTTTTTCTCTAAGATCAGGAACAAGATAAACACACCCACTCTTGCAACTTCTACTCAACAGAGTACTGGAATCCCTAGTCAGGGCACCTAGGTGAGAAAAAGAAATTAAAGGCATCCAAATTGGAAAGGAAGAGGTAAAATTAACTCTATTTGCAGATGGTATAATCTTATGTATAAGAAAACCTACGACTACACCCAAAACTTAGAACTCATAAACAAATACAATAAAGTTGCATTTCTATCCTCTAACAAAGATTATCTGTAAAATAAATTAAGAAAACACTGCTATTTTTAATATTATCAAAAAGAATAAAATGCTTAGGCATAATTTTAAAATAAGGAGATAAAATCTCTGTACATTGTAAACTAACATGCTGATGAAATGTTGGCAAAAATTGAAGAGGACACAAATAAAGAGAAACATATACCATGTTCACAGGTTGGAAGAACAAATATTGTTAACATATCCATGCTACCCAAAGTGATCTACCGATTCAATGCTATCCCTATACAATTCCAATGGCTCTTTTACAGGAATAGAAAAAAAAATTCTAAAGTTTATACAGAGCCACAAAAGACTCTGAATAGCCAAAGCAATCTTGAGCCAGAAGAACAAAGCTGAAGACATCACACTTTTGATTTCAAGTTATGTTACAAAGCTATAGTAATCAATACAGTATGGTATTTGTATAAAAACAGACACATAGACCAATGGAACACAACAAAGAGTCCAAAAATAGACACCCTAACCAACTCAATATGATTAAAGACTTAAATATAAGGCCTGAAGCTGTAAAACTACTAGACGAAAACTTAGAGAAACTCCTTGACATAATCTTGGCATGGATTTTTTGCATAACACCAAAGCACAGGCAACAAAATAAAAAGAGTGATTACATCAACCTGAAAAGCTTCTGCACAGTAAGGAAACAATCACAAAATGAAAAGGCAACCTATGAATGGGGAAAATATTTGCAAACCAAATATCTGAATCAGTGATTAAGATTTTAAATATATAAGAAATACATACTACTAATGGAAAACAACAAGTAAACTAATTAGAAAATAGGAAAGGGACTTGATTAGACATTTCTGCAAATGTATAAAAATGGTCAACAGGTGTATGAAAACATGCTCAATATCACTAATTACCAGAGAAACGCAAATAAAAGCATAAGATATCTCCTCACACCTGTTAGCATGGCTACTATCAAAAAGACAAGGAATTATAAGCATTTGCAAGGATGTGAAGAAAAGGAAACCCCAATACACTGTTGGTAAGAATGTAAATAGGTACAGCCATTATGAAAATGAATATGGAGTTTCTTCAAAAAATTAAAAATAGACTACCATATGGTCCAGAAACTTCACTTCTGGGTATTTACACTAAGAAACTAAAATCAGAATCTCAAAAAAAGAATTACACTCACATGGTCATTACAGTATTATTCACAATAGCCAAAATATATGAAAGACCTAAATATCCACCAACCTATGAATAGATAAATACATACAGGGGTATATTATTCAGTCTTAAACTGAAGGAAATCCTGCCATTTGCATTAACTTGGATGAATCTATAGAACATTATGTTAAGTGAAATAAGCTGGACACAAGGACAAGTACTTCATGATCTCACCTCTCTGGATAGACATACTCATAGAAACAGAAAAATAGAGTAGTAGTTACCAGGGTCTGGGAAGAGAAGTTAATGAGGAAGTGATTTTCAAACACTACAAAGTTTTAGTCATGCAAAATAAAAAACATTTTGGAGATCCACTATACAGCATAGCGCCTGTAGATAAAAATACTGTATTATATAATTAAAATTATCTGAGTGGATAGATCTTATACCAAATGTTTTTACCATGAAATAACAATAATGATGATGATAGATGTGGAAGGAAACTTTGAGAGGTGATGGATATGGTTATGGTTTTGATGGTGGTCATGGTTTCACAGGGATACTTATCTCCAAACTCATTGAATTGTATACATTAAATATACACAGCTATTTACATGTCAATTATACTTTTATATATAAAATGGCTTAGAAAAATGAAAACTTTGTATCAAGACAATGTGGTTTTGGGTATGAGTGCAGACAAATCAATGGAACAGGATAGAACACACTCGGAAGTAAACCACGGCATTTATAGTCAACTGATACTTGACAAAGAGTGTTAAGGGAATTCAATGAATGTCCTTTTTGACAAAAGATGCTAGAATAATTGCATAGCCACATTCAAAAACAGTGAAAAAACAATACCTTAGACTGCCATGGCAAATAATTCAGTGTAATTTCAATTTCACATAATCTTTGAGTTTGCAGATTCTTTCTTCTGCTTGATCAAGTCTGCTGTTGAATCTCTCCTTTAATTTGTTCAGTCTGTTGATATTTATTTGTGTGTTATCTGCAGGAGCTCATGTATGCCATCTGTGAAGGTTGGCACACATCATCTGCAGAGATGCACTTTCACACAGTCTGTGGGGGATGATCCATGGGTGGTGTATGGAGTACTGGTAGCACAGGTTGGATAGCTGGGGTGCCTGATAGGTAACAAGTCCTCTGCAGTTTGTGGGCAGGGCTCTTAGTAGAGAATGTGGACCACTGAGTAGGATATGAGGCTGACTGTTGAGATTCTTGTGCTGTTAGCTGTGGGTCCCCATCTCTTTTCTCTGTTCCTAACTATTTCCAGACTATTCAGCTGTGCCAATTCCCTCAGTGTTCTGGGTGAGGCAAATTAGAAGGGGGCCTCTTGGGCAGTGTCCCACAAGTCTGGGGAAGCCAGGCAAGCACATTGCCTTTAATTTCCTCTGTGGGAGAAATTTGGGTGAAGTGGTTCTCTCCTGGCTCTGAACTGTGCCACCTTAGGGGAGAGGTGATGGGGATAAATGAAACTGTTCTTCTTACCCTCTTCAGTGCATCTATTCTCAGACATTTTGCCCATGTGGTTGTTAAAATCAGTGAGGTGATGGGATCATTCAGCTGTAGTCCTGGGCTCCCATAAAGTTATTATTGCCCATGTGGTTGTTAAAATCAGTGTTTATTTCAGGGATAGGAGAGCTAAAACCTCCTATTCTGCCATCTTGCTGATGTCCTCTGAAATAATGAATTTTGCAATCAGGCAGTGTAAATCTTAGCTATCTAGGTCCTTTGAATTTTCATACATAATTTAAATTTTTAAATTTCTAAATAAAATATTGCTGGCATTTTGTTAAGAAAAGTACTGACTCCAGAGATCAATTTGTGGAAAATTTTGCTATCCTAACAGTACTGAGTCTTCCAACACATGGGCTTAGTATAGATTTAGGTATCTATAATATTATAAACGCCCCAATTTAGTTTTATAATTATTACTTTAAGCCCAGCCTAGTGAGAGGACTAAGGCCACACCAGCCCCTGGGATAAACAGTAAAGAGGACACATGCCTCCAGAAGCCTAGCTCAGGTTTATTCACATTGTTCTCATGATAAATCTCAAGCTTCCAAGTGTAGTAGACACAAGGCCCAAGGCACAAGTACTTTTAAAGTCTCTGCTTATACCACATTTGCTACATGCATGTAGACTAAAGCAAGTTACAAGGCCTGAGTCAAGGGATTAAAAGGCAAAGTCACACTGCAAATTGATGGGTACAGAAAAGGGAAGAATTTGTGGAAAGATGGTAAGATCTCACAAGTGGGAAATGACCATGTAATATACCTAGATAAATGGGGCCTGAGGCAGCCTTGCAGATGTTTCCAAGGCCTCAGCAAGGCACAGAAGTATCAGAAAGGTCCCTTTGTACCCATAAATGGCACAAAGTTAATGGAAAGAGCTGGGTAATATAAAGGGTCTTTGTGAATGGGCACAAAGGATGACTTAACAATGGCAAGGTGAACTAACAGATTGATGAGACCTCAAGACTTGGTATTCAGAGTCAATGTAGAGAGAAAAGCTGTGAAGGGCAGATAAAATGAAATAGATTGAGTATTCCTATAGCTTGGCAGAAAAGGGGCTTCAAACAGAAATTTAGTTGCAACACAGAAAATCAAAGAATGTTCTATTTTTTGCAATTCTTAATTTGTAGTCTAAGATTCATTCTGCTAGTTTGAATTTTCTCTGTTATTCATCCACTTTGTCCCCTGCAACAATGATCACACTAGAGTGTTTGGCCAGGGGAAAGGCTGCTTTTTACATGGCAAGGACCAACACACTGCATTCATTATCCTTATTTGGAGGGGTTCCTTTACTAAAATTTCACTGCCTTGGGCAATACTCACAGTTTTAGAGCTCTTGTCATATCCAGCACATAAGTCAGTGACTTGACTGAGTCCCTGATGAATTACACCTAGGTGAGAACATTATGGGGCCAGTTGGCTGGGGCTAGGTTATAACCCACTTAATGTCTCCTTTGGAACAATATTCTACCTAATTTATCTTTTAATAATTTTATTTATCCTCTTGCTCTCTTGTTTTCCTCATCTAGCACATTCTAAACTTCTTTCCTCCCTCCCTCCCTCCTTTTCTCCTTCCTTCCTTCCTTCCTTTTTTTGTTTTTTCTAACCCATATTTTTTAATGACACAGATAGCTTTGGGGATAGAGCTAAAAAGCCCAAATTGAATGATCAGATTTAACACTGTTTAAAAAAAATTGTCCTTCATATTGCATGGCAAAGACATTTTAATATTAATAACATTCCTTCATTTGAAATATAAAAATTTATTTAACTGACATTTAAGTTGCTTCCAAATTTTTACCAATATAGATTGAATAATGACATAGTGAATATCTATTTCTTTCATCTGTCTATCATCTATCTATCTATCTACATATCTTTGTGTATATCACTGATTATTTACTGAGTAGGTAAATACAGTTAAAAATCTTGTTTAATAATCACTGTTAAATTGATCACCCTTAATGAGGATGTCTTTCTAATAGGGGTAGAAGTCCTCTTTAATACTGAAACCTTTCCTAAAGCTTAAAGAAATAGGAGTGCAACATTGAGGCAGGCTGTAAAGATGCTCCTATTAGGAGCTCCTATGGAGTGTGACCTGGGCACTGGGAGGGGAGACCTGAAACTCATGGGCTAATCCTATAGAGACACAATCAGAATCACAGGGTGAAAAACATCAGGAGAAAAGAACATACCCATATACAAGCAAGCAATTCCAAGACACAGGAATCATGAAACAGTACCAGATGATAAAGAACTGGGAAAAAGTCTGCAGGGTATGAATGAGAAAATTCAGATAAGAGGTAGTCTAGTGTTTCCCATGGAAAAAACCTACTACCCATCCTCCCCCCCTGAAATTCTAGGGCAACGGACCTCAAAACTTAATATGTATAGTATTCATCTGGGCCTGGTGGTCTGGGTGGGGGGGTTATTTGTAGGTTTCACTCCAGAGGTTCTGATTTAGTCTAGCTGAATCAGGGTCCAGGTGATCCTGGTGGAGATATTCCTTTAGGGACGTGCATTTCCAACATACTGATTTTAAAGGCAACTGAATTGAGGAATCTCTGCAATCCCTCCACAAACACTAAAGAGTTCAGTTCAGATCCTTTCAAATACATGTTTGAGGGGCTTTTAACTGCCACTGATGGCTTGCAGGTGAAGAGGTAAATAAGGTGCCTTACGTCTTCCCGACTAAGGGACTCATCCCAGTGGGCAGCTGCTTACCCTACCTACTTTTGAAACCTCATCTGACCATAGGCAGGTGCTGTGTATTGTCTGAAAGCTCAGTTTTTATTCATCAGTTTGCATCTCTTTCTACGTTCTCTCTTCACCCTCCCTCCTTTTTTACCCTCAACAAGGGCACCAGTTAAATGACACTCTGTAGCCGAGCAGATAAAGCCGGATTTCTCCAAGCCGAAAGCTGCCTCCCTTCTATGAGAACATGTTCTGAGACACTGTACACAGACAAGCAGCATTAGCATCAGATCTGCTTTATCCTGCAGCGGCAGTTCCCCAGTGCTTTAAGGCGGAAAGCGATTCCGTGGTGTATGCGGGAAGATAGGGAGTTTCTCCTTGCTCAGCTTGTTCCAGGATCAGTGTGTAAGCTTTGTTTCCAGTGGTGTTGTCTATGACAAATGCCTTCCCAAAGGCAGACTGCGTCTCTTTAGTGATGCCCAGCCCCCATCCTCAAGATTTGAATGAGCATGTACCTTTTAGTAGTCCTCTAAAAGAAAGGCTTTTTGCAGCAGAGCTAGCAATGGAGTCCATTGCTAGTCCCAGACTTTCTTTGAAAGTACCCAGTTATATGTGTAATATTATGCAGATTTGATCTTTTCTTGTGTCATGGCTCTGTGACAAACCAGAGAAGGAAAAAAGAAAATAACTCTCTCTCCTGCTTGCCTGCGAGTTGAATCATGAGATTCTTATGTTAGCTAATTGCACAACAGCCAGAGAAACACAGAGCAGGATACAACCCTTGTTTGAGCTTTCTGTGGCCACTCTGAAGCAGGAAGGACTTAGATACAGGCATATCTCTGCCAAGCAGAACAGCTGGATTTAATCTCATCCAAGCAGGGCCCTGGGAGGATGAAGTGTGCTGTACAGTAGTAGCCTTCTTTGAAAACTGAAATGCAATGTAACCTAAATTTGAGTGAGCAAAAGCACTGTTAGGAGGGTCCCCACACTTGATCTCATTGACTGACACACTGTGTAACTTCTCTGCCCTTATTATCTTCAGCTCTGCCTCTCACCAGCACCAGGCCTGCCTCCCTAGCTTAAGTCTGCATGGGAATCTTTTAGGCAGTTCTCTTTAGAAAAGAGACTGAGGCATTAACATTAGAAAAAAGAATAATCATTAACAGTGGAGAAGAGCATTGACAGAACATACAAACAGAACTGAAACAAATTTCCAAAGGATATTCTACAGATCCCACAATCAGCATCCCTCAGGGTCGAGAGAAATAAAGGTACAGACTTCCGTTCCATTTCTGAGCCTCCAGTTATATTATCAAATGAGAAAAGTTTATGCAAATTGGGCTATTTTAAAATTTTGTGTTTAATACATTGACACTGTAAATTTTCCACTTAACAAAATTTCCATTTGACAAATTGATACTTTCTATAAATTTTCAATGGCTGTATATATAACCTCTTATCTAAGACCAAAAATCTACACCTGAGGAAGACTTTTGTGACAGCTAGGCTCAGGACAGTTCTCCTTGCCTCCTACTATACTGTTTACTACCTAACGGCTGATGAAAAACCTCTCATCATCCTGGAGTCTCTTTTTCTTAGCCTGTCAAATATCTCCATGAGGGGACTCAGCATCTTATTTCATGCCACAGTGGAGGAATTACCCCAATCAGGACTCAGTCAGCGTTCCCAACCAGAAAGGAGACCAGGTCCAAAGCATCCAGGCCCCTTAGGCTCTGTCTTTCAGGCTGAGTACACACAGGAGTGATCTCTCTTCAGATAAGATCCGCTTTATCCACCCCTGCTCCTCTCCATCCACAAAGACGCCAATCAGAGTTATAGCAGTAGGAAGACTTCACCATTTTAACACTGGAGCCCTGTATGAAAACTCCCTGCGTGCCCAGCAGGGGGAGTCAGTCCCTCACCAGTAGTCTCTGCTTGCAAGACATTCCCTTGCATATGTGCCCCAGGACTCAGGCATGCATCAGCCCAGGTTATAGGTCACCGGAGAGCCAGTCTTCTAATTTGCTTCCTGCAGAATGCACTGTATGGCAATGCTGGGACAGAAATTCCCTCTTCAGGGTTTTGTATACTTCCCCTGAATCATAAACATAGCAGTATTCCAAACAGTAGAATATCTTCATAAAGTAGCTGCCTTTTCCTAACAGTGACAGTTTGTTCAACCTTGTGTCAGACTCAATTTCTTGACTTACCCAAAATGGATAAGAAGCCCCACACACAGGAAAAAAAGCCCACATTGTTTCCTGTAACATGATTTAAGCCTTTACTTTTCAAAACTCTTTGCAGGGACTCTGCAAATACCAGGTGGGTATATGACCACCAGTTCACTCCTCACTATCAAGCATTGTTAGGCTGTAGAAGGGTTGGAGGGCTTTGATACGGCAACTCTCAGAGGCAGCTTCTTTTGCTCCCTCTTCTGTAGGTAGCCAGCTGCCTCTGATATGGCCATCTTTGGAAATTTTAGGTGGACTCAAAAGCAAAGTTTGTTTAGAATTGCAACTGACTTCCTTATCATGATTCCACAGAGAGGGTCCAAGTTTGGTTATGGTTATTTAACTTCATATTGGATAAGGTAGAAATAAAATGTGTCATATGGTGGAAACCTATCATAATTAGATTTCAGATTCATTCACAATCTTAGATTTCAAAAGGTCAAATGTCACATGGTATGTCTTTCAGTTGAATGAGCATTTTATTTATTTTTTTCCTGGAGCTATACACTCTATGAGAATCAGGGATATTTTGATGTTAGCATTGCCAACCTTCTTACGGGACAGAGTTAGAAGGGGATCTGCAATCCTGTGACTGAGGTGGGCTGTGCCACTCTGTGCTGGGCGTGGGCTGTGGTGGCCTCAGCTGGGGTGGGCTGTGCTATGTTAAACTAGTCTAGGTTATGCTAGCCTGTGCTGGGAGTAGGCCATGAAATGCTCTGCTGGGATGGGCTATGCTAACCTTATCTGGGGAATACTGTCCCTCTTTCTGGGGCATATGTAAAATATAGCAGTGATATACTTCTTGGGATAAAAGACATCTTTTAGCTACTGTTGTTTCTAGGTAAGTGAAGGAGATGGAGGTTTGATTCTGGGAAGGAAACACAGATTGATGGTTGAGGATTATGGTTAACTCATCACTACAGTATATAAACTTATAAACTTAACAATGCATAGTTGGTTTGAGTTGCTTTTCACCATGCATGTGAGAAGTCTTTCCATGCTATATTCATTCATTAGACAGTGAACTCCTTAATTTGTTTTCACTTAACTTAATTTTCAGTGACACAAATGGTTTATTTTTCCATGGTCTTCCAGAATCCACCATGGAATCATGAGAGATCAGTTTAGTTACTCATCATTCTTCCAACAAATACTTGTGAGACATTTATAATGTACAACACATTCTACTAGGAGATGTGCAGACACAAATAAGCATACAGTGTGGTCTGGGTTCTAAAGGGAGGTTTAAATTCTAGTAGGACTTTAGTTAAATGTCATATGTTTGTAATTAAAAATCCAGGTATCATCCTGAAATCTTGACTTTGCCATGTGTTAGCTGTAGGAACTTGAGTGAATTTTTTTCTTAATGTATTTAAACCCTCATGATTTTTTTTTTTAAATTATAGAGAGGGTTGATGATGGTGTTCACTCCGTAAAATAGGTTAGGTGGAAGAATTGCATGGTACAATTTTTATAAAGAACTTAATATATAGGAAATGTTGCAAAAGTTTGGCTGTTAATAATTGTGATGTTATAAACATTGCATGTATATATACGCAGAATACACAGTCTTTTCTCATTTAATGTTTAAAAATTGCATGTATGTAGAATCATGAATGCAAAAGAATGAGTTTCTTGACAATAGAGATGCTGCCTTCATTGTATTAGGTTGGAGAAAAAGTTCATTTGGGTTTTTCTGTAACATCTAACAGAAAAAGCCAAACAAACTTTTTGGCCAACTCAATATTTAGATCTTTAAATATTCTGTGTTCAGAATAGGTGACTTTAAATGTTTGTTGATTTTACACACTGATTAATGGATTAAATCAGGAATTCTTCCAAAACCCTGAGTAGCATTTCCCAAAAAATTGAAGATTGTAAGAACTCAGAGAGTGGTAAGTTTGATGCCTTTAAAACCTAAAATTGTATTAGAAGTCCACTTGCCTTGTGACTTGAGGCAAGCACCTAAACATCAATGTCTTCATCTGGAAAATGGGATTAATACTGCTTGTTTTCAAAAATGTTTTAAGACTAAATATAATTATATGTATGAAAATGTTAATGTTATGCTGAATACACACAAAGTGTGCAATGCTTGGCTATTCTTCCTATGCATCTGGGTGTGACCCATCAAAGTATTGAGCAAATCACATAAACATTTCTTGCAGTCAAGGCATTTTGATTGCTGGCTCTATGTAACTGAGGAGAAGTTGGGAGATAGAGTTGAGCAGATTGACACACAAGAATGGAAGATGGAGATATGATAGAAATTCTTTCCTTCCCCTGAGGCTTTAAGAATAATGTGGACACCATTATTTCTGGCTTGATGGGCAGGCTCTTACCTTGTGTCAGAAAGAAAGAGAACAATTGTTAGCATCTGTTGGTCATTTATTTCATACTGAGCACTGTGCTCAGCCCTTTACATGTGTTTGCCATTTAAACCTTATGATCACCTTGAAGTAGAGACTGTTATTATCATCCTTTTATGGAGGCTTTGGAGATTTGGGTGATCTGCTCAAAGTCTCTCAACTAATTAAGGCTGATGAGTGGGACTTGAACCTAGGTTTAATCTGACCCTGAGGCCTGGCCTTCTAACCACTACACAATACTCTATTCACCAAAACAGGAGACATAGTCCTGATTTCTGTTCTTAAGGTGTATGACCCTTAAATGTATCCTATGTGTAATTTATGAAAATCAGAAAAATTATAGCCAAGTTTAAAGTAGTAAAAATTCTCAGTTTCTTTTTGAACTTCTAAACACTTAGTTTAAAGAATAATAAACATAGCTTGAGATTTATGAGTAAGAGATGGTAACTGACAGATCTGAACCTATAATTCCTTATCTCTTTGTATCGTGTTTGATGGATGATGACCTGGTAAAGGGAATATTAAAGCAGTTTGTTATTCATTCTTTTGAAGAATCAGCATATAGCTGTCTCTGCTATCTCTCAGGCCTGCACTTACCAGTAGCCTTTGACCTAAATTTAAAAGAGCTTTTTTATTTTTAATGGACACAATGAAGGAGCACAAAGAGACAAAAGAATAAAGGCAAAACATCCCCATACTTCTAAAAGAAGGTTTTTGTACAAAACAGTTTGAAATACCACTATATTTTTTACCTTCTCAATAGCAAGAGCTTATATTGCAAACAGAAGTCTAAAGGTTTGTGGCGTTATTGCAAACATTTTATCAGATATGAAAAGCACACAAAAAATGAACATGGGCTTAAAAACAGGATTTTATAAAACCTACCTAGTAACATTGCTGCCAAGTGATTTTGTAAATTATTATTCATTGCATAGACTCTGAAGGAGCAATTATGTTTTCAGCCCCATTCACAAGTTAAAGTATGAATGGAGAAAGACAGGAAGGTATTATGTGTTTATGCTGTGAGAAAGATGTTCACAATTGTTCTTAACTGTGTTAGGATATAAGCTTATATTGTGTTACTTAATAAACTAAGCATGTTAATATTTCTCAGAAATTGTGTGTAAATATTTGGCCATGTTTGATCACAGGATCTTTGTGTAGTCAATATTTGGAAAAAAAAAAACAAACCTCAGGCTTAAGTGCAAATTTGGAGCAATAGTATTCCCAGCATTTTGCTTAGCTATGTTCTGTCGAATCTTCCTTTCAATATTTTGGACAGATTCCATGGGTTTCCTGTCATGTCTGGTTGTGGCAAATCCCAGTTGTATTTAATCCGGGTTAAAAAAAAAAAATTCACATCACCCACCAAAGTTTCTCTTTTTCATGGCTCAGGAACTTGCTCTGAGTTCAAGACTGGTCAGTGTCTTACTCATCTTCCACCTTGAATTTCAGTCCTCACTTTGCTACTAAAAGATTCAGCATTGTGTGTATTTATGGAAAACTTTTAGGGGGTTGGTACTAGAGACAGAGGAATGAGTCTGTCCTTTGAAAACAATCATAGTCTGATGGGAAGGAAAGACATTAAAACAATTCCATTATAATGCCATGTGATGGTATTATAATGGAAGAGGGTCATGATTCCCAAGGAAGAGGTCAAGAGTCACAATGAAGGGACAAATAAAGGGAAAACAATATGAAGATAGAAGTCAGTTTGCCCCAGAGTAGATTTCAGGGAAGAGACCATAGAAAAGATGTTGGACCTGTGATTCAAAACTGACTCAGAGGGTCAGGTAGAGAAAACACATTCTGGGAAGCAGCAATAAACGTGCAGACAGAAAGGACAGATGTAGTCTGATTTTTCAGAGAATGCAAGTAGATATTATGTAAAATAAAAAGAAAGGTATTATAGTATAAACTAAAAACATTTATTTAGTTTAGGGGCCCAGTCTATGATGTGAACATTCCATTACCATGCGTTTCTCTTTGTAATATACTGAACACAGCCGACTCCCACCTGTTATAGTATCTAGTATGAGAACATTGGGAAATTCAGAAAGAAAGGACCATAGCATAGGTGTTCTTAAAGGAACTTGAAAATGTACTGAGGTGATAGATATTCACTCACTCACTTTTGTAATATGTTTTCTTGCTAACTATGTGTAAGCTACATGTTGGGGAAAACTTGCAGATGTGTTGAGGATGTAAACAATGTGAGAAGTGCCTTAAGAAGGGGATAGAATGCATGGATTTCAGAGGAAAGGGGATCATGATTCCCAAGTAAGAGGTCAAGTGGATAGCTTCCTTTCTGCTTTAGCAAATGGCGCTTGATTGAGGCTACAAAAAATAAGTACAGTGTTGATACAAAAATGAATATAATGTTGATAGCTCTTGGATGGCAAGAACTTAAGCAAAAGCATACAGGTGAGAAAGCATAGGCCTGCCTTGGGAACAGAGAGAAATATGGCCCATGGAGGAGATTAGGAGAAACAAAAGTGGAAAGTATGTCATGACTGGAGAATAGACAACCTTGAATGTCAGGCAGAACAATTTCATTGGCAATCAATGGAGAATCACTGATTGTATTTTGAATATAAAAATAATACAAAGAGAGTGTGTGTCAGGCAACAATGTGATGGGCGAATTGAAGAGGGAGGAGCACAGAGGACAGTTAGGAGGCTGCTCCAAGAGCACAGTAAAGATGTTATGAGGGAGGGAAGCAAAACTGTGTAGGTAGAATAAAAACTTGGAAAGTATTACATGGTGGGAGGTCATGGTAAAAGATGATATTAAGAGAAATCAGAGGAACAACTGGTTGCTAGTTGAGAAGATGAGAGCTGCCTTAATATAGGATACATTAAGCTGTATCTTATATCCATGTTTAAAATTGGTTGAGCTGTGGCCATACATGCATATTACATAGCTTCTTTATATGTGTTGGCGACTAACAAAATGAAATCCATGCAACAACCTGGTGATCAGTTGGTCCCCAAGAGAGGATGTCATTTAAAAAATCAAGAATTCAAAAAGATAAGACCTCAGTAACCTACCTTTGCCTTTGGAGAGGTGTGCTCCAGGTTTGAAATACACAAGCAGATTCAGATACAAAGGCCCTGGCATTCACACAGTGTATGCAATATGATTTGTAAGAAGTTTGACAATGAGGAGATTTGCTTTGCCAAAAATGTTAACTTCTCAAAGGGATATTTATCCCAAATTAATTATCCTTTATTTTACTGACAGAATACTGTCTCTACATGGGTAGAAAAGAGCTACTGTCATTCCCACGCATGAGGCTGAACCATAAGAAAGTTACTCTTGTGAAGATAAAAATGGTCAAATATCTCAAGAGTTCATCCTCCATATGCCCAGTAAGAATGACATAGAGGAAAGAACATTAAGTGAAGCACACAAAGAACCTGAGTTCTGGTACTGATTCTCCCATTAGCTAGATATATAATCACTATCAGTCAGTTGAGTTTCAAAGCTTGGAACAAATAGAGCACCATAGAATGGTAGAACCAAAAGATACTTTTTTTTTTATCAGATCAGCCAGCCATTATTAATAGTAATATTTACACTCATTTAATATCAACTACAGAGGATGTTATTTGTGCTGATGAAGGATGAAGATCTGAAGCCAGATCACCTTAGTTTGGATTCTGTATTTATCACTTACTATGTGTCTAAATTTGGCAGTTAACCTCTTTGCTTCACAGTTTTCGCATCAGGAAAATGAAAATAATAAGAGTACCATCTTCCTGGTATGTTGTGAGAAATAAAACAATAAAACTGTATATGTATGTGTATATATATGTAGTTTATAGAATAACATCTTCTGGATAATAAGCACTTTATCCATAGTTGCTATTATTATCAATATTATAAGGAAGTTTTTGCTAGAAGATTCTTGCTGCCTTCACGTTTCATTCAGCCCTAATAGACTAGTGCTTAACTTTCAGTGGTCAACTTTGAAACCATGTACAAATCCCTGGGGATGGGGATCAGTAGTGACAGTGGCTAATTGTGGTGCTTGAACATGGAGAATCTTAATTGAAATAAATCAATGGTATCAAGGAAAGGGATAAAGGCCCAATTGGAAAGGTTTAAAATGGAAAATTACAAGGGCTAAATTACACTTTAAAACTTTTGATCGAGTCATCATCCCTTAGAGAACAGAGTGTTTTATTACAGAAAAGTAACCAAGCAACTACTGTACAGAAAGGCAACCATGTTTCAGGAGTTGCTGATGGTGTTGAAAGCACTTAGCTAACGTTAAGCCCAATTAGCGATGGGATATGCTCTCCAGCCACTTGAGCCAAGGGGAAGTGAAAAGAAGTTATTGAAATCTGAGAATACGAGAGTAAGGGGAGAAATCAGCTTTAAGGGCAACTGCTAATAATGAAGAAATTCAGTTTTGCTTCTCAATCCTTTGTGTTTTATTTGCTGCCTGCCCTTTCTCTCTGCCCTTAGTTCACAGAGTAACTTCCAGCTCTCCCAGCTACAAATCTCCAGATTGCTGCAAAATAGAAATTGCTCATGAATCTTGGTGCACAGCAGACAATAGAGACAACATTAAATACAGAGAAAAAAAATGGTTTGGGCTGGATATCTTTAAAAAATGAACAAGCAATTTTATTCTAAATTTTGTAGATCAGCATTTGCTTACTCAAATAACTCTTGTCATTTGGGTTTCTGCCGCTGGTGGTAGCATCAAGGTCAACAATCAATAAACTCATTAGGACTTACAAGCATCTTTGATTAATATTCCTTGTCTAATTCCCTGAGAAATGTACTATATCTTCTAGCTTAATGAAGACAAGGCTGAGTTATTTAGGTGTTTGTTAGTGAGGCTTATTTGCATATAATTAACTAGATTCTTTGTGTTTATAGCAAGCAGTAAAAACTTTGCACCAGTAGATGTTCTTTTCACCAAGTTCTATATGGTTAAGCAAATGCTTTTGTACCATGAGAAGCTCTTTGATTGAAAGGGCTCATTTTTCCATCAATTAAAATCAGACATACCCATGTAAAAATTGAAGTCTTTCTTGAGAGCAAATCTCATATTTCTCCTTTTTAAATAAATAAACTTTTAAAAAAGTAGTTTTATATTCACAGAAAAATCGAGAAAAAAGTATAAAATTGCCATATACTTCCTGTTCCCACAAAAGCACAATTTCCCTCATGATCAATAACCCACATTGAAGTTTTGTTAAATACTTGTTATAATTGATGAACCTACGTTGATGGTTTATTTTCACTCTAAATAGTTGAAATTGGAGTTCACTCTTGATGCTGTACATTCTGTGGGTTTGGACACATATATAATGACATGTATCCATCATGATAGTATCATACAGAATAGCTTCACTGCCTTAAAATATTCTTTGCTCTGCCTATTCATCCCTCCCTCTCCACTAACTCCTGGCAATCACTAATCTTTATCCACAGTTTTATATTTTCCAATATGTCATATAATTGGAATCTTACAGTATACAGTATTTTCACATTGACTTCTTCCACTTAGTAACGTTCATTTAAGTTTTCATTCTTTTCAAGGCTTTTAGCACTGAATAATATTCCATTGCCTGGATGTACCCCCATTTATTTACCCACTCACCTAGTGAAGGAAAGTTTGGTTGCTTCCAAGTATGAACAATTATGAATAGAACTGCTATAAATTGTTGGGTTGCATTATAAGAGGTTATTTTTTAATTTTTTTTTTATTTTTAGGAACTTTTATTGAGATACAGTTAACAGACAATAAACAGCATATATTTAGAGTGTACAATTTGGTATCCCAATCTCCCAATGCGTTCCCCCCCAACCTTCCCCGATTTCCCCACTTGGTGTCCATGTTTGTTCTCTACATCTGAGTCTCTATTCTGCCTTGCATTTCCTCTTTCATAGTTGTTAGCATTTGCCTTATGTATTGAGGTGCTCCTATATTGGGTGCATATATATATTTATAATTGTTATCTCCTCTTCTTGGATTGATCCCTTGATCTTTATGTAATGTCCTTTCTTGTCTCTTGTAACATTTTTTATTTTAAAGTCTATTTTATCTGATATGAGAATTGCTATTCCAGCTTTCTTTTGATTTCCATTTGCATGAAATTTCTTTTTCCATCCCCTCACTTTCCGTCTGTATGTGTCCCTAGGTCTGAAGTGGGTGTCTTGTAGACAGCATATATATGGGTCTTGTTTTTGTATCCATTCAGCTAGTCTGTGTTTTTTGGTTGGGGCATTTAGTCCATTTACATTCAAGGTAATTACTGATATGTATGTTCCTATTACCATTTTCTTAATTGTTTTGTTGTTGTTTTTGTAGGTCCTTTTCTTCTGTTTCCCGCTTAGAGAAGTTCCTTTAGCATTTGTTGTAGGGCTGGTTTGGTGGTGCTGAATTCTCTTAGCTGTTGCTTGTCTGGAAAGCTCTTGATTTCTCTGTCGAATCTGAATGAGATCCTTGCTGGGGAGAGTATTCTTGGTTGTAGGTTCTTCCCTTTCATCACTTGAAATATATCATGCCACTCCCTTCTGGCTTGCAGAGTTTCTGCTGAGAAATCAGCTGTTAACCTTATGCGAGTTCCCTTGTATGTTATTTGTCGTTTTTCCCTTGTTGCTTTTAATAACATTTCTCTGTCTTTCATTTTTGTCAGCTTGATTACTATATGTCTTGGCGTGTTTCTCCTTGGGTTTATCCTGCCTGGGACTCTCTGCGCTTCCTGGACTTGGGTGGCTATTTCCTTTCCCATGTTAGGGAAGTTTTCAACTATAATCTCTTCCAATATTTTCTCGGGTCCTTTCTCTCTCTCTTCTCCTTCTGGGACCCCTATAATGTGAATGTTGGTGCATTTAACATTGTCCCAGAGGTCTCTTAAGCTGTCTTCAGTTCTTTTCATTCTTTTTTCTTTATTCTTTTCTCCATCAGTGATTATCACCATTCTCTTCTAGGTCACTTATTTGCCCTTCTGCCTCAGTTAATCTGCTATTGTATCCTTCTAGTGTTTTTTTCATTTCAGTTATTGTATTGCATATCTCTTTTTCATTCTTTAATTCTTCTAGGTCTTTGGTAAACTTTTCAATCTTTGCATCCAGTCTTTTTTCAAAGTCCTGGATCATCTTTGGCATCATTTTTCTGAATTCTTTTTCTGTAAAGGTGTCTATCTCCTCTCCATTTAGTTGTTTTTCTGGGACTTTATCCTGTCCCTTCATCTGGTACAAAGTCCTCTGCTTTTTCATTTTCTGTATTTTTCTGTGGCTGTGGTTTTCAGTTCCACAAGACGAAATACTGCTGATACTGCTTGATACTGCTGTCTGCCCTCTTGTGGAGGAAGCTATCTAGGAGGCTTGTGTGTGCTTCCTGATGGGAGGGACTAAGAGTATGTTTAGTTTTGTAAGAAAGAGCCTAACTGTTTCCCAAAGGACTATGCCATTTTGTATTTCTACCAGCAATGAATGAGAGTTTCCATTGCTCCACACCTTTCCCAGGTTGTCAGTGTTTTAGATTTTTGCTATTCTAAATAAGTGTGCAGTGGTATCTCATTATTTTAATTTGCAGTTCCCTAATGACACATCATATTGAACATCTTTCTATATCCTTATTTGCCTTCTATCTATCTTCTTTGATGAGGTATCTGTTCAGGTCTATTTTTCATTTTTTAAATTAGGTAGTTTTCTTATTTTTGAGATATAAGAATTCTTTGTAAATTTTAGATAATGGTCTCTAATCAGATCTATCTTTGCAAGTATTTTCACCTAGTCTCTGGTTTGTCTTATTCTCTTGGCATTGCCTTTCACAGAGCAGATGTGTTTTTAATTTTAATGAAGTACAGCTAATCAAGTTTTCTTCTATGAGTTATGCCTTTGCTGGTATATATAAAAGTCATTGTCATACACAAGGTCATCTAGGTTTAATCCTATCTTATTCTTCTAGAAGTTGTATAGTTTTGTGTTTTATATTTAGATCTGTGATCCATTTTTAGTTAAGGGCATAAGATGTGAGTCAAATTTCACTTTTCTTGTATACCTGTGTTCAGTTGTTACTATTGTGTTGCCTTTGCTCCTTTGTCAAAGATCAGTTGACTTTATTTATGTGGGACTGTTTCTGGGATCTCTATTCTGTTCCATTGATCTATTTGTCTATTCTTTCACTAATACTGTACTATCTTGACTATTGTAGCTTTATAATGTCTTGAAGTAGAGTAGTGTCTGTCCTTGGATTTTGTCCTTCCTCAGTACTGAGTTAACTATTCTAGATATTCTGCCTCTCTATGTGAACTTTGGACTTAGGTTGTTGATTTGTACAAAATCACTTGCTGAGATTTTCGTTGGTGTTGCATTGAATCTATAAATCAAGCTGGGAAGGATTGACATTTTGACAATATTGAGTCTTCCTAATCATGAACATGAAGTACATCTTCATTTACTTAGTTCTTCTTTGATTTCATTCACCAGAGTTTTGTAGCTTCCTTCACATAGATTTTGTATGTATGCTATTAGAT
Organism: Hippopotamus amphibius kiboko; assembly: GCF_030028045.1. Classification (NCBI taxonomy): domain Eukaryota; kingdom Metazoa; phylum Chordata; class Mammalia; order Artiodactyla; family Hippopotamidae; genus Hippopotamus; species Hippopotamus amphibius. Next base: position 24,421,317 of record NC_080190.1, read on the forward strand.
TTATACCTAAGTATTTAACTTTTTGGCTGCTAATGTAAATGATAATGGGTTTTTAATTTCAAATTCCACTTGTTCATTGCTGGTATATAGGAAAGTGATTAATTTTTGTATACTAACCTCATATGCTGCAACTCAGGTATAATTATTTATTAGTTCTGGGAAATTTTTATTGATTCCTTTAGATTTTCTTCATACACAATCATGTCATCTGTGAATGAAGACAGCTTTGTTCCTTCCTTTTCAATCTGTATACCTTTTCTTTTCTTGCCTTATTGCATTAGCTAGAACCTTGTTTTTTGTTTGTATTTTTGTTTTCTATATTTTTCTGTGTTTTATAGTGTTAATTTATAATTTTTTTGTGATCCATTTTCTCTTCTTAGTATATTAATAATACTTATTAAAAACCTTTTTTTATGATTGCCCTAGGATTTGAAATATACAATTACAACTAATCCAGATCTACTTTCAAATACATTACACTGCTCATGGTCAATGCAGATACCTTGTAACAGAGTACTGTCACTTCCTCTTTCAGTACAATTTTGAAAAGCAGTGGTGAGTGGGGCATCCTTGCCTTGTTCCTAATCTTAGTGGGAAAGCTTTGAATTTCTTATCATTAAGTATGATGTTAGCTGTAAGTTGTTTTGTAGATGTTCTTTATCAAGTTGAGGAATTCTTCCTTATACTTACTTTGCAGAGAGTTCTTTTTTTTTTTTTCCTATCAAAGATGGGTGTTAGATTATGTCAGATGTTTTTGTAGCATCTATGGATTTAATCATGTGATTTTTCTTCTTTAGCCTGTTAATGTGATATGATAGATTACTTAAATTAATTTTTGTGTGTTGAATCTGTTTTGCATACCTGGGGTTAATCCCACTTTTTTACTGTGTGTAATCATTTTTATACTGTGTTGGATTAAATTTGCTAATATTTTGTTGAGGTTTATTGCATCTAGGTTTATGGGAGATATTGGTCTGTAGGTTTGTTTTAATACATTTATCTAGGTTTGATATTAGGGTAATGCTGTCCTCAAAAAATGTGTGATTAAGTATTCTCTGTTTCTATATCAAGGTTGTAGAGAATTGTATAATTTCTTCCTTAAATATTAGGTAGAATTCACCAGTGAACTCAGACTTGGTGGTTTCTTTTTTGAAGGTTATTAATTATTGATTCAACTTCTTTACTGGATATGAGCCTATTCTTCTTGAGTGAGTTTTGACAGATTGTATCTTTCAAGAAATTGATCCATTTCATCTAGATTATCAAATTTGTGGGCATAGAGTTGTTCATTATATTCATTTATTATCTTTTTAGTGTCAATGACATCTGCAGTACATCTCTTTTATTTCTGATATTAGTAATTTGTATGCTCTCTCTTTTTCCTTAGTTAGCCTGGCTAGAGGCTTATCAACTTTATTGATCTTTTTAAAGAACCAGATTTTAATTTTATTGATTTTTCTCTATTGATTTCCTGTTTTCAATTTCTTTGATTTCTTTTCTAACTCTTACTATTTCTTTTCTCTTGCTTACGTTGTGTTTAATTTGTTCTTGTTTTCCTAGTTTCCTAAGATAAGCATGTCAATAATAGATTTTAGATCTTTTTTTCCTAATATAGGCATTCAATGCTATAATTTTTCCTCTAAACACTGCTTTCACTCTACCTCACAAATTTTAATGTTCTGTGTTCATTCGAATTTAATTCAAATGTTTTAAATTTTTTTCTTGAGATTTCTTTTTTGATTCATCTATTATTTAGAAGTGTGCTCTTTAATATCCAAGTATTTTGGAATTTTCCAGTTATCTTTCTGTTATTGGGTTCTAGTTTAATTCCACTGTGGTCTGAGAGCAGGCATTGTATGGTTTCTATTCTTTTAAACTTGTTAAGATGTGTTTTATAGCCTAGAATTTGGCCTATGTTGGTGAACTCCCTTGTGACCTTGAGATTAATATGTGATCTACTGTTGTCATGTAGCATAGACTATATATATCAATTCCACCTTGTTGATTGATGGCGCTTTTGAGTTCAGTTCTGTCTTTATTAATTTTATGCATGCTAGATCTGTTCATTTCTGATAGAGGAGTGTTAGTCTCCAACTATAATAGTGAATTCATCTATTTCTGCTTGCGGTTCTATCAGTTTTTGCCTCATATGCTTTGACACTTTTGTTAGGTGCATACATCTTAAGGTTTGTTATATCTTGGAATATTGACCACTTTATCCTTATGTAATGCTCCTTTTTATCCCTGATAAATGTCCTTGCTCTGAAATCTTCTGTCTGAAATCATATAGCTACTCCTGCTTTCTTTTGATTAGTGTTAGTATAGTATACCTTTCTCCATACTTTTATTTTTAAAGTACACGTGTTCATATTTTTAAAGTGAGTTTCATCCAGATAAAATATATTTGGGTCTTGTTTTTTGATTCACTCTGATGATCTTTGAATTGGTATATTTAGACCATTGATGTTTAAGAAGATCATTGACAGCTAGGTTAATACTGCCCTTTATTGTTGCTGTTTTCTATTTGTTGTCCTTGTTTTTTGTTCATATTTTTGTTTGCTATACTTTTTCTGTGTTTTACAGTGTTAGGTTTTTTTGTGATTCCATTTTCTCTTCTTAGTATATTAATTATACATTTTTAAAACCTTCTTTATGGTTGTCCTAGGATTTGAAATACACAATTACAAGTAATCCAGATCTACTTTCAAATTCTCTATACTGCTTATGGACAGTGCAGGTACCTTGTAACAGAGTACTCTCAATTCTTCCTGCCCCTCCGTGATTATGTTTCTGTCATCCATTTAATTTATCCATAAGCTGTAATCACTGACTATAATGTTGACATGTTTTTGAATAAATTATCCTTTAGATCAGATAAGGAATAAAAATAAAAGTTTTTATTTTACTTTCACTTACTTATTCTCTGATGTTCTTCCTTTATGTAGATCCCAGGTTCTTACCTATATAATTTTTCTTTTCTCTGAAGAACTTATTTTAATATTTCTTGCAAGGTATATCTACTGGCAACAAATTCTCTCGATTATTTTTTTATCTGAGAGAGTCTTATTTCTCTTTCACTTTTGAAGGATAATTTTGTAGGATACAGAATTCTAGATTTTTTTTTCCTCTTAATACTTTATTTCACTCAACTCTCTTTTTCCATTATTTCTGAATAGAAGTCAAATGTAATTATTTTCTTTCCTCCTGTATAGATAAGCTGTTCTTTTCCTTCTGGATTCTTTCCAGGTTTTTTTAATCTTTGATTTTCTCCAGTTTGAATATCATATGCCTAGATGTAATTTTTTTTTGGAGGGGTCATTTTTTTCTGCTTGCTATATTCTGCACCTCCTGGATCTGTGGTTTGGTGGCTGATATTAATTTGGGAAAATTCTCAGTCATTACTGCTTCTAATATTTCTTATGTTTCTTTATCTTTTTCTTCTCCTTTGTCATTCCCATTAAATTTTTGTTACATTTTTTGTAGCTGTCCCACAGTTCTTGAATATTCCTTTCTATTTTTTCCATTGTCATAATCTCAAGCTCAGAGATTGTTTCCTCATCCATATCAATTCTACTAAAAAGCCCATAACAGACAGTCTTCATTTCTGTTAGTGTTTATATCTGTAACATTTCTTTTTTATGTCTTAATTCTCATCTCTTTGCTTAGATTACCCACCTGTTCTTACGTGTTGCCTACTTTTTCCATTAACGACCTTACTACACTAACATAGTTTTTTTTTTGACTGTTACATATGAACTTTGCTATATTTATTTATTTATTTATTTATTTACTTAATTTATTTATTGGCTGTCTTGGGTTTTTGTTGCTGCCCGCGGGCTTTCTCTAGTTGCAACAAGTGGGAGATACTCTTCATTGTGATGTGCAGGTTTCTCATTTTGGTGGCTTTTCTTGTTGCAGAGCATGGGCTGTAGGCACAGGCTTCAGTTAACATAGTTATTTTAAATTCCTGGTCTGATGACTTCAACTTTCCTGCTATACCTTACTCTGGTGTTCTCATGCTTGTTTCATCTTCTCAGACTAAGACTTTTGCCTTTCAATATGCCTTGCAATTCTTGCTGAAAAGTTAACGTGATGTACTGGGAGAAAGGAATTGAGGTAAATACGCCTTTAGTGGTGGTGAGATGTTGGGGGAGGGGAAGCCTTTTATAGTCCTTTGATTAGGCCTTGATCTTTCGATGCACCTACACCCCTGGACTATAAAGTTCACCAGTGTCTTTCAGCATTTTTCTCCCCTTAGATGGGACAAGATAGCTAGAGGGGGCTGGAGTTACATATTTCCTTCTTGAGTGTAGAGGCCTAGAGGGAGCAGGAATTGGATATTCCTGATCATTCCCCTCCCCTGGTTAAGAAAATAATAGTTTTTCCTGAGGGCAAGCCCCATTAGATGAACACCGTGCTCTTGGTGTGTTACAAAATGGTTCCTCTTCCCCTCCTCTTGTCAGAAGCATAAGGGCATTTTTGTCTGATATTTATTGCAAGGACCTGGTAGAGCTCCTAGAAATAAACCTGACAAAAGTGTGTGTGGGGGGGTCCCCCTGTGACTGGGTTCCCATGGAGTTTTTAACCTTCAGAGTTGTCCACAGAGTCCCCAGCGGTTTGCCAGTTACAGTTCAGATTTGCCTAGGTCAGCACTGATTCCCATGGGGATTCCTACCTGTGGATTTTGTCATGGTTAAGTTGTGATGTTCTGTGTCCACCTGTCTGTCTCCCTAATTTTGGGAGCAGTAGTTTGCCCTGTGACCTCACTTCTCTAACGGATCTAAGAAGAGTTGTTGATTAAATGTTTGTTCACCTTTTTACTTGTTAGGAGGTTGGAGTGGTAACTTCCAAGCTCTTACATGCTGGGCTGGAGAACTTTTTCCTCTTTTTAAAAGAAATATATCATGTACAACTTGCTTTATGAGGATTGATGAATGGAGAACCAAAGAACACAAATTAAGAAATGATAGATTCCAGTGAGTGTGATGAATAGCAGCTCTCAGGCCATATTTGGCCATGCACCAGTAAAAATCGCCCAAGTTTTGTCTTTTGATTATTTTCAATTACTATTCAGGTGAGGTAAGTGATTTAATTAAAGCTTTACTTTAATATACCTTGTATGGTTGTTCTAAATAAACAATGTGTCTAGATTAGAATATTAGCTCCAAGAGGACAAGAACTTTGTATTTTTGTGCCTAGCATATACTTAAGGGTTGAATAATGAAAGAAATGAAAGAATAAAGGAATATAAATGCATTGTAAATGGTTAAGCAGTAATAAATATAAGGCAGACATTTTCAAATGCTTCCATCAAACTATTGCAGAGAAGAATGGAAATTCTGGGAGTGTTGAGGTTATAGCCAAGAATTGTATCCTTTCCTGGAGCACAGAATGTTTTTAATCTCAACCGTTATCTCAAAAATAAGTTTAAGTACTATATAATTAACCTAACTTTGTTCTACTTTAAAATGAAATTTTGCAATTCCTGGGTAGAATGGATGCTGCCAAAGGTGTGTTCTGTTTGTTCTGTGGTTGAGGGAATCTCTAGCCACCTGGCAAGTACCACGTAGGTCTGTATTTTCTCATTTAAAAAGCATCAGGGTGATATATCATTGTTATAAATTTATATCACAGAACTTTGGGATCAGATTACAAACCATAGTATTCACTAAAAAGGATGAATATTTATCACCCTGCCGGGCAAACATGTCACGTGACTCTTTTATCAAATAATATCATATGTAATCTAAAGAATTGACAAAATTTGACAAAAATTGACAAAAGCCTTTTATAAAATTGCCTAAGCTGAACAGTATTTCTAAACATTTTTTGGTTCTTAGATTCTTTTGAGAATGATGAAAGCTATGAACCCTCTCCTGAGAAATAATGGATATGAGCAGATACACTAAAATTTTTCATTCAATTTTTGTGTATCCTCTGTGGAACTGGACTCAAGGCTGAGAACTCCTACTATGTCGATTATAAAATGGATTAATCATAATGATAGCGTACATTAGACATTCTGAAGTGGAAGTGTGATATGTGACCTCTATCGCATTTCTCCTCGTTCTCTTTGAGAGGGAATATAAGTGTTGGTGTCTGAATAGCATGGGTTATTTTTCTTAACACAAGCGTGTGGTAAAAACTACTAATGGTACAAAAGGTTATACAGTGAAAATGTTCTCTCTCTTAGAGGTTACAACTATTGTCAGTTTCTTTTGTATCTTCCAGAAGATACACTATGCATACAAAAACATATTTCATACATATATAATGTACACGTAACCATACACATATACATATACTAAAATATTTGCACATTTTGCAGAATTTTCTGTGCCTTTTCCCCCCCACTAACAGTATATCACAGATATGCTCAAAGATTTTTAATACTGCAGAGCATTCCATTTATGTAGCATTGTTTATTTACCCCATCTCCTGTGGACATGCATTAAGGTTGTCTGTGATCCTTTGCTGCTTGAACCAATGAAGCAATAAACATCCTTGTGCATATGTCTTCATGTACATGGGAGTTACTGTTTTAAATGTAGTGAAAGAGCTGGGGCAGCCATGAATGACTGGCATTTGTTCTCACCACATTCAGCGCAGCACATTTAATCATAAGAATGCTGTGGGGAAAGTAATTCATTATATTCATGCCACCTCAGGGTACCAATCATCCTTTCTATTCTTGCTTCTGTGTCTTTCATTGTCGCTTGATTCTATAAGGGAACAGAAATGAGGCTGAGCCTTAATTATGTTTCACCGTCTAGTTTGCCTGAATTAGAGAAGGACAGAAAAGCTTTCAGTGCTCTGTCCCACCCTGACTGCACATCCTTCCTATAGCAACGTCTGGCGTTCTCTTGTACACTGACAATTGTCTGCAGTCTCGTTGGCAATGGCTCACACTGGGAGTGTCTGTGGGTGTGATGAGAGTGGAGTGTTGCCACTCTGGATTTCTGGTACGTGCATTCTTTTATTATGAAAAGAAAATCTAGATATTAAAAGAACAAAAATGCACAACTGTTAGGTTTCTGTAATTGATATAATTTATTAAGTACAACTATAATAAACTATAGTTATACTGTAACTATACATCAAGGCCAACAAATTGCTGTATCAAGACACTTTCAACCTTAAACCATAATTTCTCTCTATATCAGTGCTCCTTTGGTACCCATGGAGGCACTTCTGACACTTTTGCACATGATGGATAAAAGCTAGTTTTTGTTTAAATTGAAATCAGTTCCTCTCCTCAGGTATGCTGATTTCATATTTTGATTTTATCCTATGTCCAGATTCCTTAACTTTCACATTGGCACGAGCTTACTTCTGGTTCTTGACCCACTGCTTTATATGCGCCTATTGGTGCTTCCAGACTTCAGACAGTTCAGGAATCTAGGTCCAACTGGCCTGTCTTCTTTGGAAGGGCTTTATTCCTGTACTGATTCTTACATTTTTTTGTGCATTCACAACCGATTGTGGGTATCAGAAGTCACAACTGGAAAATAAGAAGCAGAAGGCAGAGAAATCACCTAGGTTTCAGAGTTCAGAGTAGAACATGAGCCTAGTAAGGCAGACCCAGAATACAACCATGAGAAACAGTGGTTCAGGATGCAGTTAGATGGCTTATCGCAAAGAAGATCCAAAACTCAGACTTGGGCAAAGTGAGAGAGCTAACGTTCAGGCCATAAATGGACCAAGAGAGCTATAGATGTTGGAGAGAAAGATAAGAGATGAGAAGAGATAAGGAATCAATGCCAGTAGAAGACCATTCAATATATGTTTGTGATGTTCCTTCTATGTGCTGACAACTCTGCTAGACCTTGGAGATACAATGAACAGTGAGGGGAAAACACTCACAAAAATCCTTGTTCTCATGGAGCTTATCTGAAACAATGTTTCTTTATTTAATTAAAGGAAAGGAAGGATCTACTCCCTTTGCATGAATAACCTGAGGTTTGTATATAGAAAAATTTATAATTCTTGGATTGTACAGGGCAATATTTCTTAAAATATCTTTGGAGGAAAATAATTCTATAGAAAACAGTGTTTAAGTTCTGTGTTTAAATACATTCAATAAATTCTAGAAAACATTAGATTTTTCAAAACTGGATTTCTCTATACCATTAATAGTCTAGAGGGCCACATGAATGTACAAGAGAGCTATACATTGGAGAGTTTCCCGAACCTACATATTAATTGAACCCTTCTTGAATTGAGTATCTTCTGGAACTATTATTTTGTAAAGCACATCTTGATAAATGTTAATGTAGGAAATGTGTGAATAGGATAAAAAAAAGATAACTCTTGTCACCTGATGTCTGTAATGATTCCATTGGCTCCCCCTGCTCTTCCGCTGCTGGTACTTCTCATGATATTATCAGCTTTGTGTGCGGACAACTTCAGTGGCTTAAGTTCCCTCCCTTCATCTGGCATAAGAGCCACTGAGTGAAGAAAGTCTGTGAATTATTTTCCACAGCATACGGAGAAGTTAGATGCTAGTGGAAAAGATGGCAGGTGCCTTCCTTCCAGCTGGAGTGGCTGATAACTTTGTACATGGAGAAAGTATTACCATCTGTACATAAAATCAGCTGTCACCCCAAATGTGAAAATGTGTGAAGTGGTTATCCCAGATTGCCTTTCAGTGACAGGTGAAGTAGTAGAACATTTTTCTCTAAATCTGCATTATAAGATATTCTTTCTAATGTAAGTCAATCCCATCCCATTGCTTCCAAGTAAAATCCCTTTAATCCATATCTAATACATGTCCCCAACTTAGAGTCTTAATTTTGAGGGAATCTCATAATTGTTTATGGTTGTTTGCTGCATGTCTATTTCTTTAGAATAATTTGATATGTGGGGTAAAGTGTTATAACAAATGAAAAATCAATTATTTAAATTGTATTCATTAGTTTATTGAGAACAAGAGAAAGAATAACATGTTTTGAGAGTTATACTATTTTCTACTTTTGTTAAAAAAGATTGTTTTATCACTGTTAGTGAAGTATATTTTTTCACTCCTTTCATAATTCCAGAGATAATTCATCATCCTAATGGTCCTGATAGATAATAAAACCAGAGCACTTGGTCTATATACTCAAAATCATCAGAACAGAGAGTCCTTCAATATAATATCCAGAGCAGTGAAAGATAACTTCGTGAATTATGTCTGATAGTTACAGGAAAGAGGGGATGCCCTTATTGCTAGTTTGACGGGGGCATGAATTTGCTTTGGAAATCCTGAGCAAGTACAAATGCCTTTCTTTAGAGCACGTGATGACAGGTTCAACAGCTGTAATAAATTGGTACATTTCTCAGTCTAGTCGGTTTTGATGGAACATGGTTAACCTCATTGTTCAATAGATTGAAATTAAAATATGGTGATGATTAGCCTTGGTATCTGTACAATTCATCTGGGTATGATGACCATCCGTATCTAGTCTGGCACTAATTAATGTATGATTCATAGGAAATGGGAGTTCAGAGTCTTAATGTCCTAATTTCACAAAAATTTCCTACTTAGGATGACAAGAAGCAGAAACACGGGCAAATCACTTGTCTGGGATGATAGCATCATGGTGAAATAAAGGACAAAGATCAAAATGTGTGTAAAAGGAATGAACTGGAATAGACAGAACCCTTCCACAGTACCCTTTCCTCCTTCTTAGAGATGGTTGGGAAAAAGGCAAAGGGAAGCCACAGGGACATAAACAACTGAAGACAACTGATGTACCTCTTGGAATGCAGTTTAGCAGGGTAAACCTCGGTCCAAATCTTTGTTCTAGTATCATTTACTAGAATGGTAAAAGTGACCTTAGGCGTGTCTCAGAATCATCATCTGTAAGTATGTATTTTTTGGCAGAACAAAATGAGATGATGTATAAAACAAGGCAGGCATAGTGATTTAGTGATTACTCAATAATAATAAATGTTTTTTTCTCTATACCTCGCATCACATTTGTATTTGAAACACGTGCCTATTCTACACCCACTTTTCTTCTTGATTGTCAGAATCTCACTTTTATATTCAACTTATTTCACGTGCTGTGCATTATTGCATATAAATATAAATATATGTATATCAGTCATATACATGACTTGTTAATGTTTGGAAATGCATAACAACATGAATCTTTTTGCTTTACACATGCAATAGCACTCTATTAGAGTATAACTTTATAGAAATAATAGGGCAGCAAGCATCATGTTTAATGAGTGAAAGGTAAAAAGGTAAAAAAAACATCAAAGTCTTAGAAAAATTTAAAAATAGCCAATTGATGATCTTATGCCTTTATTCTTTTATCACAGTGACTCCTTTCTACTGTCAGCCTGGTGACAATAATGACCACCCTTGAATTGCTTCTCTGTCTTCTTTTTCCAATTCCCTTTCTCTACAGACACATGCACCAGCCTGACCTAGCCCAGAGAGCACGGAGTGGCTTAAGGTGCCACTCTCCCTTCAAAATAGCATCATTACTGCAGAAATGTCTACAGCTTTTAAAAATAATTTCACACCCTTTCATATTTATTTTTTATTCTATCTTCCCTGAAAACCTTTTTTCCTACAAAAATGATGGCTTTTTATTTTCTTCAACATTATGAGGATGCAGAAGTCTAGACAAAGAGGTAACTTCCTTTGAATACCAAGCATTGAAAACAAGGTGGATGTCAAGGCTCCTGATTTACAGGTGTACCTTTCACCACTCCATCTTCCCTTGTAAAACCCAAAGTTCAATTCAAAATTTGAACAGAATTCTAAATAGAAGGCTCTGCAGTGGGAGAATGTGATAAATTCTTACATCTGTTATTCTCTGTATCTATTGACTTTAAACATATAATTGAGTTTGTTGACAGACCACTTGAAATATGGTTAGACTTTTTCCCTGGCAGAATCCCACCTTTGAGACTGATTTGTTGAGAGCAACCAAACAATAATCCTCCTTTTCAGTCCCCAGTCCCATCAGGTGGACTATTTTAAGGTGCAGGCCATTTTATTTTTTGCCAAAAACCTACACTGAGATCCTAATAATTGGCAGAATGGCTTAAGAACGGGCGCTCAACTTTGATTTAATATGGAATTGCAGACTTTAGTTCATTCATTTTATAGATTTTAGGAATAAAAGGAAAACAATTATTATCTAATTAAAACCCCTTATTTCACAGAGGGAACTTTATCCAGAAAGCCAATTGAGCTGCCCAGAAAAGCCAATAGTTGTTGTTTTTTAGTAGAATCTAGATAATTTGACTCTTATAAACTTTGGTTCAATATTCTTTTGTCTTATTACTCTATCTCACTGTTAGCTTAACCCAAAGGCTTTATTTAAGCCTATGTATCATTATAAAGCTCCTCATAATTTACAACTTTTAATATTTTGATGAAGTGCTAAGTTCCATGAAGTGCACTACGTTTCTTTTTTTTTATGTTACAATATTCTTTTCTTCATTGAAGTATAGTTAGTTTACAATGTTGTGTTAGTTTCAAGTGTACAGCAAAGTGATTCAGTTATACATATACATGTACTGTTTTTTTAGATTCTTTCCCATTATATGTATGTATATGTTTCTATAAGTTATTGAGTATAGTTCCCTGTAGGTCCTTATTGTTTACCTATTTTATATGTAGTAGTGTGTTTAAATTAATCCTAAATCCTAATTTATCTCACCCCTTTTCCTGTTAACCCTTTTGGTAACCATAAATCTGTTTTCTAAGTGTGTGAGTCTATTTCTGTTTTGTAAATAAGTTCATTTGTATCATTTTTTTTTTTAGATTCCACATATCATATATTTGTCTTTCTCTTTCTGACTTACTTCACTTAATATGATAACCTCTAGGTCCATCCATGTTGCTGCAAATGGCATTATTTCATTTTTTAATGGCTGAGTAATATTCCATTTTGTGTGTGTGTGCGTGTGTATCACATCTTCATCTATTCACCTGCTGATGGACATTTAGGTTGCTTCCATGAGTTGGCTGTTGTAAATAGTGCTGCTATGAACATTGGGGTGTATGTGTCTTTTTGAATTAGAGTTTTCTCTGGATGTATGCTAGGAGGGGGATTGCAGAATCATATGGTAATTCTATTTTTCATTTGTATGGAGATTCCTTAAAAACTGAAAATAGAGTGTACTACATTTCTGATCACCTGTAATTATTTTTAATCGTTGATGTCTAAATTAGCCTTTAAATGCAGTCATATGCTCATTTTATAATTGTCTTTTTTATCAGCTTTATTGAGGTATACTTACAGTACAAAATTTGCACATATTTAATAAATACATTTTGATGAATTTGTACATGTGCGTATGCCTGTGACACCATCACCGCAATTAAAGTAATAAGAATATTTATCACCTCCAGAAGATTGCTTGTGTCCATTTGTTTGTTCCTGTGTGTGTGAAAAGAACACTCACCATGAGATCTACCCTCTTAATGAATTTTTACGTGTCCAACTAGCATCTGCTTTAGAAAGATCTACTGAAAAGGATAAAGTCTATAGTTAACAATATAGTCCTATATACTTGAAAATTGCTAGGAGGGTAGATCATATGTTAAGTGTTCTTATCACTAAAAATAAAGAGGGCAGAAGGACATTTTTAAAGGTAATGTTCATATTTATGGCATAGGTTGTGGTGATGTTTCCATGGGCGTATACTTCTAAACTCACCAAGTTGTATACATTAAATATGTACAGATTTTTGTGTGTCAATCATACCTCAATAGGGTGTTTTTCAAAGACACAGAGACATAGAAAGACCTATGAGATTTTAAATATATATATATATATGTGTGTGTGTGTATATATATATATACACACACACACATACACACCCAACTCTACTTTGGCACCAATGAATCAACATTCCCAGAGATGTCCCAAAACAAGAACAAATAAACAAAACACCTTATGTAATTCTGTTACATTACACGTAGAAGCTACTTCACTCAACTACCTCACAGTAATAAAATAGAAGCCTAATGGTTTTGGAGAAAATGCTTCTTATAGTTACTCACTAATTTGACACCAAAGAAACCTGGGATGAGTAATAGCCTTATGTCAGAGGTCCCGGAATCCCTGCCTTAGACACTATACCATACAGGGTCTCCTTTTGCCCTTCTCCAGCTGTACCTCACCACCTTCTCTGGGATGAGTAGTCCATGGAGCTAATAGGACATGTCTACCAAGGGTATATGCATGCATGTTCTCTTGAAGACCATGTTTCAGGTACCTGGGATCCAGAAATGTCTCTGCTCAACCTTCTCTAGTCTATTTCAGGGCTTGTGGGGACCTCTTTACAAGTCCATTCTGTTGTGGGAAGGATGCTCCTTTAGCGAGCATAACTGAGGGTCCTAGAGTGTGGGGATGGAGCCTGGACTTGAAGATAGGTGTCCATATACACACCAGTCAGTTCTGGTAGGGAGGGGAGGAGGGTGAGAGCCCTTTATTTACACTGTTGTTCCTAAGCTTTGCCCCCACCCCCAACCCCCCAAAATAATGTCAGGAGCCGTATGTTTGGAATTATCTGATATCATAAAGTATAATAAATCTACAAAGGCTCAGAGTTTCTCAGTTATGTTTTTGTTTGAATAATGTGTTTAAAGTGTAATGAGAAACTAGTATTTTGATTATGGAAATACATGAACTAGGTAGAGTTTATTTTTTAATGCTTCCCAAGCTCAAAGTGCCACATTGTCTTCTGCAACGATGACAGGACACACTAACCCTTCCCTTTTAGGCAGTGCCCTAGGGTTAAAGCAACAAGCACGATGATCAAACCTACCTTTGCTGTGTGTGGCTGAGTGCCTGTTCTCTTCCTAGGGAATTCAGTCACTCAATTTACATTGTGGGCACCAGGCGTTCCCTGCACATGGTGTATCACTGAGCAGGAATCCCCTTCCCTTCCTTGGCATTGTATGATTCACCAAAAAACCTTGTGGGCTAGGTGTGTCAATAAAACGTTACTCTTTACAGAGGAGTTTACTCAACTTGGAGCATTTCATTTTCTTGTCCAGTGTCACATGCCTACTAATTGGTAGAGCCAAGCCTAATTGGAGGGACACAATTCAACCTATAACAGACACATTTTTCTAAAATTCCCTACGTGGTGTTGTGGGGAGAGGATATGAGGGATGAAGAAACCAGAGAAAAGAGTGTGTTAGGTTCATGTCTGTGATTACAGTTTGGAGGCAGAAATATTCCTGAGCTGAGGAAATTAATAGGAAAGCTTTTTACTGGGATCTATATGTAAAAGGGGACCACACAAAGAATAAAAATTAAAGAGCAACTTTTACATCTGCGGAAAGAAATCCACATCTATTTAGAAAAGGCAGAAAAGGGGCAAAGTAGAAAGATATAAAAAAAAAAATGCAGCAAGTAGAAAACACAAAATGAGATTCAGAAATAAATCTAAATACACCAGTAATTACAATATATATAAATAGGCTCAATTCACTGATCAAATGATAGGCTGTCAGAGTGAATAAAAATCGAGACATTAATATTTTTATACACATTTTTTATTTAAAACAATTACCTTTGATTTGTTTGAAAATAATGTATAAGCCAAAAGAAATCCAAGTTAGGAGTTTTAATATCAAACCAAACTTAATATAAGAATAGATGAAAGGGAAAATGCATCAGAAAATGATGATTAATGAATATGTGTTTAATAATATGATTTTAAATCCATAATTAAGATTTAACAGAAAAAAATGAATAATTATATTCAATAATTAAAAATACCCATTACTGAAATTAAGAACTCAAGTAAATACAAATAAGCAAATATATAGGAAATTTGAATATTATGTACTAGATATAACTTTATAATCAACAAAGATAGAATATGCATTTACTCATTTCCTGCTTTCTTTTCTATTTATTTGCATTTTCTACTGTTCTTAAATAATTATATGCATTTTAGATTTTTAAAATAAAAGAATACTTTTAGCATTTACATGTCAATAAACGTGAAAATCTAGATAAACTTGATACATTTTCAGAAACATAAAATGCCAATGGCTAAAAATGAAACAAAAAAATAACACAATAACAGCAACAAAAATTTAAACTAGTAATGAAAATTTTAACTCCATTTCCTTCAAAAAGCTCAGATTTGGTTTAAAAGCAAGTTCTGCTAATTTTTTCAAGAAACAGATAATCCAAATCTTATGTAAGAGGTTTTAAAAAGTAAAACAAAGTGAAATAATGAAGGAAGTTATTCAATCACTTTAATGAAGTTAAATATTGTTGATACCCAAACAAGTTAAAGGTAGTACAAGAAGAGAAATCATAGGTCAGTTTCACTATTAAATATAGATGTAAAAAATCAGAATTAAATGAATCTAGCAGAAGCAAATAGTATGCTAAAAAATACATCATGAACCAACGGATCTATTCCAGAAATGTAATCATGTTTTAACATTAGAAAAATATAATTGTAGTTAGTAATGGAATATAGGGGAAAGATGCACATAAACAATTCAAAATGTGCAGAAATATGATAATGTTCTATATGACTATAATAAAAATAGTCAATTTTGAACAAAAGATAAATTTCTTAATTAAAAAATCACAAAATTACAAAGTTGGCATATATTAATGTGCCGCTAAGACTATTATGAAGTCTTGTGCATTGCTGGTGGGTGAGTAAACTGTTCATTGTGAAGAAGAGAGTGTCAATGCCTAGGATATAGGATATATTTTTATATCATTGAGACCAAGAAATTTTATTCCAAGGTTTATATCCAAAAAAAAAAAAAAAAGCCTGAATAAATTTGTAAAAAGACATGCACAAATTTTTCATAACAACCTTTATTTTTTGATGGTGGCTGTCACTAGTTAAAAGCAACCTACATGCCCATTCCCAGGAGAATGATTAAATAAAATACGGTATATGCATAAAATAAAATATGATGCAGAGTCAGAAGCAAAGAGACAGATTTATTGCAATTAGGCTACATCTCACAAACATGTTAATAAGAAAAAGGAGCAAGAATAAGATTTATAGCACCATTTATGCAAATTAAAAAAACATGTTAACACCATATATTTTTTCAAGGACATACATATATCTAAACAGGTACACAGAAGGGAAATTGGAAAGACATATATTAAAAACACTAGTGTAACTTTCAGAAGGAGGACAATAGCTGTAGGGATGAGAAATGAGGGGAAAATAATACAGTGAAATAGAGAGGGCATGAAGAATTTAATTCTGTGCACCTAAGGTACAGATAAAATTAAAAGATAAAAGTGAAATCGATTATGTGATATATGTACAAAATTCTTACATTTTTATGTGTTCTTTGCAAGGCTTTCTTAAATAGCAGATTCTCCAAATGCATTTAAAATACGATTCAAATTTTATACCATTTTTTTTTTCCATGAATACATCTGTAGCAAAGTGTTTTCACTTGTCATGCTCTGAAAACTGGTTACTTTGCGGGGAATCCTAACTTTTCCATTTTTCTTTGGCTGGAGGAAACAGGATTGAAAAGTTTACATATTCCCTTTGACTGTTCAGACAGTAAGGATAAAAGAATGTCTGTGGTTTTTAGACAGGCTTTGAGTTGACCGGCTGCCACCGTGAATCTGAATCAAATTCTTAAGGGTCAGGCTGACAAAGTGAATTAGTCTGTGAAAATTTCTTCCTGATGTTGAATTGGATTGAATGAGGACCCAGTTCTAATGCAGCCTCAAGCCCCTATTGCCCAAATATATAAATAAGAAAATAAAGGTAAATCAAATAATAAAAAACACTCAACAGCTTTTTCAAGAGCAAGTATTATTTCATTTTACTAGAAACTGAAGCACAGGAAGATTTAGTGATGCAGTATTCCCAATCACACCATGGATTAGAAGAAAGACAAGCCAGAAGTAGAACCACATTTTCTGAT
Source organism: Hippopotamus amphibius kiboko (assembly GCF_030028045.1). NCBI lineage: Eukaryota > Metazoa > Chordata > Mammalia > Artiodactyla > Hippopotamidae > Hippopotamus > Hippopotamus amphibius. Next base: position 24,438,217 of record NC_080190.1, read on the forward strand.
TCCCAGCCAGTACTTCTTCCACTATTGTGCTTCTTCTATAAGGTGTTCAAGTGCATAGGGTTCAAAGTACAATAACAGAATGAATCATCAATATTTAAGATGCTTTGTATGAGACATTTCATAGAGTTTGGAGGTTTATGGGAAGATGCAAAGTAGCAATTTGTATTTGCGGTAGAGAAATTTTAAATGACTAAGGTTTTAATTAACCACTAATTTTTTTCTTCCCACAGTATGCACCATAAACTTTATCTGTTTGCTGTCTGAAGCTCTGTGTTTGCAAATTAGAAGCTCCTGCTTCTTTCCATTTTAATTAAAAATTGTGAGCCTGACATAATCAACTTCTTTCCTTTTTTGGTTGTTTAATGAACATTAATGAAACAAAATTAAAGTGCTATTTAACATTCAGCCAATTTATTAATGGTTAGGCGGGATAACTTTGTTTTCAGGGACTGGAGCTGAACTTGAATTACTGAGGGAAATTAACTTTTTCACTAGCATTTAATAAAACCACAGTAGGGCACGGGGTCTGCAAAATCAGGTCAACACACTGTTGTTGTGACTGTTTATAATGAGAAGACATCTTCAAATCAGAGAAACCATAAGAAGTTTAATCAACAGTTGCTTCCACTTGATTAAAAGGCATTTCTGATGAGGACAGAGTGCGCTTTTCTCATGGTAGTGCTATTGTCTACTTTACTCATGTATTTTTTTCTATTAGTACGGGTGCTTTCCAAGTACCTTTTTGTGCATTCACTGCTCACATATTAAATGCCTTTTAGATACCTGGCCCTACCTATATTTTATATACTTCTGAGCATATATTTATTATACTCACAAGTTTTTGTTAAGTCTATGAGAGGCAATATAATAGAGTGTTTTCTGGTAAGCATTAATACTTTGACAACAACAACAGAAAATCCCTTAATTTGAATCCTAGATCTGCCCTTTACCAGCTGTGTGATCTTGGGGAAAGCTATTGTCTTCTTTGATCCTCAAGTTTATCTTATCTGTGTCTGCCTCACACAAGTTATCATTCAATCAGGAAATATTTTTGTGCCAGTTTTTGTAATAGGCCTGGGTTCATAAGGATGAACACAGGGACATGTTTGCGCTCTCATGGAATTTACCATTTAGCAGGGGAGAGAGACTTGCAAGAGTAAACCACGTAGAATGATTATTTACTTAAATTTTTATCAGGTTTAGCGAAATGCTTGGAAGTCCGGAAGACATGATTGTCTTCCTTAAGGAAAAAAAGAATATTGAACTAGGGCTTGAATGATGAGTAGAAGTTGGCCAAGAGAAAAGAAGGGGGAATGTGTCCCAGGATAAAGCAGATGCAAAAGCTGTGAATGGAAAGGAGGTTGATTTTCACGAGCATCTGAGGAAGGCCAGAGCAGGGGCAGAAAAGGGGAGGCTGACAGGTGTAGGCACAAGGTAGATCGTGCAGAACCTTGTAAGCCAAATTGAGAATGTTAGATTTTGCCTAAGTGTAATAAGCCACCAAAAGGTTTTAAGTAGCACAGGAATGTATTCATTTTCTATTGCTGTTGTAATAAATTACTGCAAACTTAGTGGCTTAAAACAACTTTTTTTTTTTTTTTTTTTTTTTTAAGTCTTACAATTTTCTTTGTCAGAATTGCAACACATCTCACTAGCCTGAAATCAGTGGTGGTAGGACTGTATTCCTTTCTGGAGGCTGTAGAGAATGCATTTTCTTGACTTTCCAGCTCAGAGGCTGCCATCCCTTGGTTCATGGCCCCACTCCTCCTCCTTCAAAGCCAGCAACAGTGGCTGGAGTCCTTCTCACGCTTCAACACCTTGACTTCCTCATCTGCCTTCCTCTTCCACTTTCAAGGATGTTTGTGACAACAGTAGGCCCACCCGGGTCATCTACTGGCATCTCCCTATTTAAGGTCATGGTTAACCATGTAACAACCTTAATCCCACCTACAACCTTCATTTCCCTTTTTCCTGTGGCATACTTCTTCACAAATTATTCTGAGTATTAGGATGTGGACATTTTGAGGGGTCATAATTCCACCCACTACAGGGAGAAAGCCAAGTAAGAGTGTGATCTCAGAAGAAGACCTGCAGAGAAACTCAAGAGTGTAAATTCACTTCAGAGTTATTCCTTATGGGTCACTCCAGGGAGAAGTAAATTTCTAGGTACTTGCAATTGGAGGTCACAGCTCTTAAGAAGAGGGCAGTGGCCTTTGAAAGAGCAAGTAAATCAGGGAAGTACTCTTTTATGTACCACTAAGAACAAATATGCTGGTAATTAAACGACAGTAGCTCATCAGTTGTATGATGGTTCTTGATTTCAACTACGATACCGTGTGAAAAATGTCCATCTTACAGCCAATGAAATCAGAAAATGGTACTAAAATTTTGTTGAGCACTTATCCGTACTAACATCACCATTCCCTTTTACATTTTTCATACGTGCCGACATAGACTATGTTGTCAAGTTGTGCACTCCCGTGTGTCGACTTCCTTTCTTCTTATTATTTTTCTGGTTAAACAAAGTGTTTGGGGTGGGCTCATCCATTAACTTGGACACGGCAAACGCGAGGTACATATGCTATGCTGCCAACTCTCCTGGCTTTTTAAACGACTCTTAACCCTGGGGAGACATCACAAATCAATCAAAAACAGCTCTTACAGAGCTTTAGGAGGACTTAGGATCTTTCTCATAGGTGAGGTGACAACGTTGAAGCCAGAGCTCTTCTGAGAGTCACAGTGAGAGTCATTCATAGATGCTGGAATAAAAATATGAAATGAGAACATCCTAGGCAAAATGGGGATGCATTGGCTCTCCATTCATAGAGGTTCCATAATTCAGTGTCAGGTGATTAGAGTCAATTGATGCAAGTTGAAACATAGTTGCCAACTTGTCGGAAAATAGGGTTCTCTTGGAAACAAAAGAATCTTTGGGCTAGATTGGAGGCCATGTGAATTTAGGTCTGCTCCAAAAATCCTGACCATTCTTGCCTCCAACTAACTCTTGTGTCTGTCCATCCCCATCTCCTGACTTACTCTCCGTCCTTCCTTAGCTGTGTTTGCCTAAATTCAAGCCTTATCACTTGGCAACTCAGAGCAGTTCTTTGCTGAAGCTGCTTCTAACACTTTCTGTACGAGGGTCCTTCAATACCAGTGTCACTCTGCTAATTACAGGGGCTTAGGAATTGTCTCCCATGGTATTCTGATTTGACAGTTGGATTTATGATGTGTCAGATAAACATGGAAGAGAAAAGGAAAGAGACAATGAACCACAAAACACATCATTTGTGAAGATGATACTATACAATGAAGAAAGACTGAAAAAGTGAACTTCATAATTTGTAAAAACGTCTAAATATTTTCTTTTATTTCTGACTAGAGATTTTTGAAAAACTTACAGGAAGTGTAAATACTAAAAGAAATGAACCACATATTGAGGTGAGGTGAGAAAAATAATCCCATTAAATGGCTTGATGTTTTGGCTATATCATGCAAATAATAAAAGGAAGTGAAAACCCATGTAAAAATATAAAACATCTAATAACCTGGTGTTCTTTGATTCAAGGTACACAATTAAACACATACTTCTGTATTTAAAGAAGTTAAATAAGAATTTGTGCCCTGATGTTCCTTCTTCATTAAAAGAATTAAATCATACATCAGGCTGATTTCTATTCTCTTCTGTCTTGAGGGTAAAAAATGAAGGCCACATGGCTTAGAAACACTACTGTTCTTTTTCATAGCACAATTGCTTTGTTCAGCTGCTTTGAAAAGAAGAATCCAAGCATAAATAGTTCTGTCATAAATATGAAGGCTTATATTTTAATTACATAATATAGCCTGAAGGAGGAATTTAGGAAGAAGAAAGAGACAAAGATTAGAAAGAAGGTAAAGGAAAAGAAAGATAATGAATAAGTAAAAAACAAACAAACAAAACCTAAAACCTGTCTAGGCAGCTGAAGACAAATGCAATTACCTACCTACCCTCTGTCTTTCAGTATTTCCTACCAAACACTGCAGACCATAGAGAACAGATACAGATATAGGTATACACCTATATCTGTACACATATCTCATGATATAGCATTTATATATATATATCATGATATATACATCATGCCCTCTGCATAATTTATAGATGTGTCCAATTTTCACAATAAGTTAAGTAAAAAGAGGAAAATAGCCAGATCCCAGCTGTAATTGCTCATCCTCTACTCTACTCGTGCCCCATGTTAGAGATTTGTGACAAGCAAAGACAGATGGAGAATAACTGTGGAGGAGAGAAGGCCTTACTGTCAAACCATCACTATCAGTATGAAAATCCAAAAACATTTCTTGGTACATCAGAGCATGGACTACATGAAGAGACCTAAAATTGTGCATAATTTAAAGGGCACTCTATTAGGCATAGTTTCTGAAGGAGGAAAAGGGCAAAAAGGGAGGAAATAAACACATTTTGACAATTGGGTGAAGGGGAAAATAAGCAAAAGGGCAAAATATAGGATTTCAAAACAATTTAGGGTCTGCAAGCCACAGAATGTAAGGACTTATAACCCCTCCCCCACCACCAGAACAACAGTACAATCTATTCAAGTGTCTACACTGATAAGAGAATCTTTAAGACACTTAAAAAACACAATGCCACAAAAATTCACAGCAGGAAAATTAAATCTATTGGCTTTGTTACAGATCTATTGGAAAAATTCAGAAAACAAAATTCCAGACATATCAACTGCAGATAATTCTCCAGAAAAAAAAACAGGAAGCAGAAGGAAACTGCAAATAAAATTCCAAATGGAATTAAATACACTCAAACAAACATTTGAAGATATGAAAATCACATTGAATCAGAAATTCAACAATTGTACATGTAAAATAATACCAAGTGAAATGTTTTCCTCAATGGAACATATTCTTTAAAAAGTCTTTTGTTGGTAAGTTCTAGTATTTAAAGTGTTATATTTGTACATAAAAGAGATGTCTATTTACTAATTAGTTCAGTTACCAATGCATGTTTAAATCACATAATATACTTACCTTTTCACACATAATATAAAACAGCATTATTTGAATTCTTTAAATCATCTTTGCCATTCCTGTTTTCATTACTGAAGTTACTTTTTGGGTTTTCTAATATGTTTACCTGGAGTATACCACCATTATTTTTCTCTAAAATGTCTGAGATAAATTATTATTTCTCTAAATTATTTTCTCTAAATAATTTTTTCTCTAAGTTATTTTTGAATCTATCTTTGAAGCCGCCCCTAAAATTTGTATTCTGAGACATGGTACTAAATCACGAGAAGTTAGGACAATTTCCTTTTTTAAAATATATATCTGAAATTAAATTGAAATTTTGGCTAAACGATGCAGCTAGTTACTATGTTTTTAAAGCAGTCTTCATCAGGTTTATTTATTTAAAAATGTTCAACACTTATAATTGAAAATAATGATTAATAACTTAAATTTGTTTCCTGACAAAATTGTTTCTGTCACAGGAACTTATAGTTATCAAAACTAATGCTGTTTGAGGTCTCTTCAACCTAATATGCATTCCCCAGACAGTCCTTTGATGCAGAGAATGAATTCAGAAACCACCTCATAGTATTGTTGCAGAAAACTGATCCCATGAGAGACCAAGCACCACACTCACAGGGTTGGAGAACTCAGGTTTATTGAGCCAGTGGACCCAGACCAGCTAATGCTCCAAAATTCTGGCCCCTGTTTCAGGAGAATATTTTCCTTATATAGGTTAAGGTATATAGCTATAATTGGCACAGACTGATTGGTTGGTTTAAATAAGGCTCTAGTTGAGTTTGGCACAAACTGATTGGTTACATAATTACTATAGGTTTCAGGCAGTTACAGAGTGCGGGAGTTGCTATGGGTTACAGGCAGGGTGGGGGGGGGGGGGCGGTTTCCAAACAGAAACTTTCAGGAGCAGGAGCAGTACATTCCATACTTATCAGAGCATCTTAAGGTTACAGTTGATTACTAGGTCATCTTGTTCTTATCACGGCACAGCAAACAGATTTTACAGAAACAGAGCTGGCATAAAGTTATCTCTAGCTGAGCAGAAACTTCTAATTTTCCTCTTCAGTATGAGATTCATAAGGTGAGTTTTTTTTTTTTTAACTAGGGAGTAAACAGGGCATATACTATGTCTCTGGAATATTTTACTTCAGAGGAAAATGTCAAAAAGCCAAAAGACTTTTAAAAAAATTTCACATCACTGATTCAGAACTGTTTACATCCTTCCGAAACAGGATTGTTACTTCAAATCACACTTCTGTGCATTGGGCTGGCTGTACTACATAGATTCAAATCATCCTATGACTTCTCTGCCTATTCTATGATTCTGATTAAAGCAGAATGGTTTCAGGGAAACTTTATGGTAGCAGATAAAAGTTTACTGGTTTTTGTGGAAATGAAATGATTTCTGACAACTGGTCAGAGATAAAATGAGATGCTTCCTGAAGTGGCCAGGTCCAGGGTACACTGCTCAGCAACAGCTGGAGATAAATCTGTCAGCAGGATTTTATTTTCCTTGTGTCCAAGTCCATACAATTCCCTTCGCAGATATGTTTTTCTTTCACAGAGCTGCAAATCAATATTTACTTTTATTGGAGAAATGCATGTGGTGCATATGACTTAGTTTCCAAACTCAAGTATGCAGGAGAACACGCGGAGGGGATTCTTTCCCAGTCATTCATGGAAGGCTCACTTGCCTCTGGGAAAATCCAGCAAGTCTCCCCTCCAGTTTGTCATGGTTGTTGCTGCTGGCTGTCTTGTTCAAGTCCACACGCTTACTGGAAGAATGCTGGCTCTTGGATTCCATGCCACATGCTGGCATGTGATTCTTTATTATGCTGGCAAGAGCCAAGGGACAGGGAGCAACCTCCCTAAATTTTCCAAACTCCACACTCTAGATGTTTCACCATTATGCTATAATGATGTACAGAATTGGAGACCATACTTTTCCTGTTCCCTGTGAAACCTAGAGACCTTTATCTCCTACTTGGCTTGGGGAAAGTATCTCTTTCTCTCCCTTATAACCTGCAAACACAAAGACTTTCACCCTTCCTCTCCGTTCCACCAGGAATGCTCTCTTCCCGGAGTGTAACTTTTTACTAAAGAATGGAAGGAAGCATTTCATGATGAAGCTTTTTCTTTACACCTATAAAATTGCAGAAACAAGGAAACACTAAGATCCTTGTAGCCTGGAGGAGGGGCAGAAGACAGGGAAAAGGGGAATAGACCCTAAATAAAACCAAACTGTTATCTTAAAAATTATCTTGCTGCAACTAGGCAAATTACAGTTAACCAAAGGTGTGTTCAAGTGAATACCAGGAGAATATATTACACTTGACTCATAAGGGGAAGGTCAGCCCTATTTTGTTACAGTTACAGAAATCTGATTATTTGAATCCAGAGAATGAAAAGACATAAAATATGTACTTGTTTCCATATATCCTCATATTCGTTTATCTTAGACGCTAACTTCTCCCAGTCAAAGAGTACCTCCTCCCTGAATGCTAATATGTATTTCTTTTACTTAGCTCTTTCTAGCTTGTGTGTGTGTGTGTGTGTGTGTGTGTGTGTGTGCACGTGCGCTTTTCCTCCAAGCAGTATGCACACTTCCTGAAGTTATTGATTGATTGATTCATTGATTGATGGAAGTATAGTTGATTTACAGTGTTGTGTTAGTTTCTGGTGTACAGCAAAGTGATTCAGTTTTATATATATACATACTTCTCATATTCTTTTCTAGTTTATTACAAAATATTGACTATAATTCGCTGTGCTATACATTAGGACTTTTATCTGTTTTATAGATAGTAGCTTGCTACTCCCAAACTCCTAATTTATTCCTCCCCGCCATCCGCTTAGGTAACCATAAGTTTGTTTTCTATGTCTGTGAGTCTGTTTCTGTTTTGTAAATAAATTCATTTTTATAATATTTTAGATTCCACATGTAAGTGATATCCTATGATGTTTGTCTGTGTCTGACATATTTTACTTAATATGATAATCTCTAGGTGTACTCACGTTGCTGCAAATGGCATTATTTCATTCTTTTTTATGGCTGAGTAGTATTCCCTTGTATATATGTTCCACAACGTCTTTATCCATTCATCTGTCAATGGACATTTAGGTTGCTTCCATGTCTTGGTTATTGTGAAAAGTGCTGCAATGGACATCAGGGTGCACATATCTTTTTGAATTAGAGTTTTCTCTGGGTATATGCCCAAGAGGGGGATTGTTGGGTCATATGACACCCCTATTTTTAGTTTTTTAAGGAACCTCCATACTGTTTTCCATAGTGGTTGCATCAATTTACATTCCCACCAACAGTGTAGGAGGGTTCACTTTTCTTCACACCCTCTCCAGCATTTATTATTTGTAGACTTTTTAATGATGGCCATTCTAACTCGTGTGAGGTGATACCTCATTGTAGTTTTGATTTGCATTTTCCTAATCATGAAGTTATGATACATGCTAGCTGTACATCTGTAATACCAGATATGCATAATATACACTTATTCAATTCACTGGAATTGAACTCTGTGAGCATTTAGCAAATGCAGCTATATAGGCTGAGGAAAATAATAATACTACTAATAATAAACATAGATTGAGGCTAGTTAGCCTGTTATTTCACTCTCTGGGCATTGGGACCGCATGCTCTCAGTTCCCTGGGGACCTCAGCATTCTGTTTCTATGACAGCAGTGCTAATGACTATAGTTATTGTGTGTCCCTAAACATCCACCAAGTACAAAACTAGAATATACCAGTCTGCTGCAACACTAGAAGTAAAACTGACTATTGAATTTAAGGAGAAAGAATACAAAGGTTCTTTTGGGGGGAAATTGATGGCATACTCGAGTAGTTTGGGTTATAAGCAATGTTCATGTTATGCCATAATTGTTGAACTTAGTTACCATGAGTGGTGTGAAGTTTGTATTGGGTCTTTCAGCCTCCTTTCTACCTATTTTGTCTTTGAAGAGGCTGGAAAATATGAAACCACATTTCCCAGATTCCCTCGTAGGTGGATGTGAATATGAAGCATGTGCTGCAATTAGAAGAACAGGTGCAAATCCACTACTCCAGGTATGAGTAGTTCAGACAGAAGTCATTATCCTGCTGTGGGAGCCACTAGAATTGTCAGCAGCAGCTGGACATCTTGCTCTAGTGTTGCACTTTCAGTTTTCAGAATTATGATAGGGAAAGACCTTAAAGGCTCAGCAGAAGGTTCTAACTACATCAGAATATTTCTTAAACTTAACAAGCCAGAGGTACCTCCCTGACTTGCGCCACTCTGCCCCCTTTTTTTAAACTGTTTTTTAAACACCCAATTCTGCCTTTCAAATGTGTAGGAGGAGTTTTGCAGGAAACTATCCATATTCCCCCACAGGAAGCAGTTTGAAATGTCGATAAAAAATAAAGATGTATATGTGTATGTGTGTGTGCATGTGTGTATGTTAGAAATATCTATGTATTTTACTGATTCTATTACCTATGGGATCATACAATACCAGAGAGATAAGGAATCTGAGAAAGGATATGACCCCCCTTTTCAATTACAGATGAAAATGCTGAAGTCCAAAGAAGTTTTGTCTTGTCCAGATTTAAACAACAGTGACCTAGAACTGAGATTACTACTCTGGTCTTCTGTCCACGTGTTCAGAGCTCTTTCTGTTGTATGACTCTGCTTCAAAAAGATTCAAGAAGACCCTCTATCCACTTAGTTAGAATTACTGCCAATTACTATTCTCTCTCTCTCTCTCTGTCCATCTCTCTCTTCACTTCTCTTTTTCTTTCTCTCCTGCTCATTAATCCAGAGTTCAATTAGTTAAAACTCACATTTGTTGTTTAAACCTGCAGTGAAAAAAATATATTTTAGATGTATAAATGTGAGTATACCTGCACATGTAATGTTTCATCAGGAATGCGCCTTAAGTTTGAAGATGATTTTAACTCAGTAATAATATTTAGATCATACCATGTACAATATACCAATCATTTGGGGGTATTATCTAGGTTCTAACACTTTATTCACTTTGTGACTTGAGAAAGTTTCTTTACCTCCGTGGGCTCTGGTTCAATCATCTGTAGAGTGGAGATAACACAAGAGTTATTAAACAGGGCTTTCCTGAGTATTAGGTTGATCATGTTCATGCATGATGGGGCAACTTTTTTATTGTCTGCATAGGACCCAGTATTGATCTACTGATACTGGAACTGCAAACTCTGGGGACATAAAAATATAGCACTCTTGGCACAGACATTGGTTTTCTCATGATTAGTAGAAACAGCTGTGAGACCTCTCCAAGCAGCTACATAAGCAATTAGAATTTTGAAGAAGGGAGGAAGGACAGGGCAGATTCCTCCTGGTGACTGGAGGCAACAGAAAGATTTATAGGCATGTTGAAAGCATCCTTTTCTGGACTTGCACATGTGACTAGGAAATACTTTGGGGAGGTTTCCAACCTTACTTGGGAGAAAAGATCCTATCAAAATAACAAATATTTGCATTATAAATTTGAAACATTAATAACAAAACATTTGGTATGTTATTTCCACTAAATAATTGGTATGTCATCCACATATAGCTACTGTATTTTGTCTTTTTAATGTAAAGATTTTATCTCTTCCCCATGGGGAAATAGTCTTTGCTTAATCAGTTTCTTTAGTTAGGAGAGCTTCAGCAATGCCTAGATTAAGAGGCATTATCAGCCTGAGATGATTAAGGACCTAAAGGAAGTCATTTGCATCACTCACTGAAAGACAAAGTAATGGGCTATATATTTTGTAAAAGATCCAGACACAGACATTGATTTTGTGGTGGACCACCAGCGTCTACACTCTGTCCTGGGGAAGCAAAATTTAGTGCCATTTTTAAAAAGTTAATTAAACCCACTGATGTATGACCAGTAAAAAGGTAAGCATGTCAGAATGCTGGTATTGTGAGGAGGCACTCCGAGAGAGAAGGCTTCATGGCTGAAAGGGTGTCTTAAAGATGGTGCCAACCCCTGCCCTCATGTCTCCAGAGAAGCCCAGAGAAAACAATATAATTAGGAAAAGCTATTGAGAATTTTAATGGCATAATGCAATATAAACTATACCAAATTATAAGCCAAGGCACCTGAAGTCCTTCCTCCCCCTATTCATTTATGTAGAAACATTTATTTGGTACCTAAAATGTACTAGGCAGTGTGCCAGCTCTGAAAGATATAGCCATCAATAAGAAAAATGAGATCTTTGATTTCAAGGGATGAATATTCAGTGGTTTATGAGTCTACTCATTATATGTTCTTCAACAGGTTACTTCCCCTCTCTGGGTCTCAATTTCCTTATCTGTCCATTGCCTAATAATCTGTAATTCTATTTTTGTTACAACCCTGGGAAAAAGGACATACAAGATGATGCATAAATTTGGAGGAAGGCAGTGGAGGGTTGATGGATCTGGTTTTGGACCAGGCATGGAGGATCCTAGCTTGGAATGAAGGGATGGAGGCAGAGACTTAATATGGAGAGGAGCTGAATCCACCAGAGTAGAGCTTTATTAGCTCTCTTCCAGAAGGAGGGTTGACATGGGAAGGGAAAGGGATGAAAGCAGGGAAAGCACTAGGCTGTCAGGCTACCATGTTACTGTCCTCAGTCCTCACAATAACTCTGTAAATTTGGGGTTTCCTCTGCTTCCCATTGTAGGGATGGGGAAATTGAAATGAAGCAATATGAAAATGTCAAAGATTACATACTCAGTACCCTGTGAAGTCTGCTCCACCCCAGTTCCCTTTAAAGCATATGTGTGTCTTTCTCCATCATGTGGACTCTCCTTGAATGTACAAAGAACAGAGAAGAAGGAGGAAAGGAGGAAAAAGCACTTCCTGCTGGGGGAATTTTTGTGGAGTTATGTGGAAGAGGTGGCATTTAGGCTGGGTCAGGTTAGGGCATATGACAAGGAAGGGCAGAGTTGGATATTACAGGTAAAAATGCAATATAAATAAACAGTGAAAAAATGTTAATTAGTTGGCTGTATTGGGTCTTTGTTGCTGCACATGGACTTTCTCTAGTTGTGGTGAGCAGGGATTACTCTTCATTGTGGTGCGCAGGCTTCTCATTGTGGTGGCTTCTCTTGTTGTGGAGCACGGGCCCTAGTTGCGTGGACTTCAATAGTTGCAGCACATGGGCTCAATAGTTGTGGCACACGGGCTTAGTTGCTCCGTGGTATGTGGTATCTTCCTGGAGCAGGGATCGAACCCATGTCCCCTGGATTGGCAGGTGTATTCTCAACCACAGTGCCACCTAGGAAGTCCCTAGAATGAAAAATTGAAGACTGCAAAAGGAATAGTAAGACTGAATCTTATAGTGTAGTAAAGAGAAGAAAAATAAGAGTGGAAATATAGGTTGGAACAGTTTGTTCAAGGCTTTGAATGGCAGGCCAAGTATTCTATATAGGCTAATAGCCAAATGGCAGAGGGTCCAGCATTGGAGGTTTCTGAGCAAAGCAGTGAAGTACTCTGAATTGTACTTTGGAAAGATTAATTTCCCATCATTTTCAAATTGACTGAACTCCTTGGTTGATAGCATCAAGGACACTGAAATTTGGGGGAAGAAAATTTTAAATGGTTCCTGGCTCATTTTCAAGGATGGCCTTTGTCATCTAATCCTACTGGTTCATTTTTTTGTTCTCTCCCCAGCCTCCATCTTCTAAGATATGATAGCCCCAGTGTTCCAATATGCCCTACAGAGTTTCAGCCTTCTCCATTCCTTTCAGTTAAGCCACGACACACAGCTCCACATGTAAGTAAGCTCTGATAAACATTGCTTCCTGCGTTACTGCATCACTCTCTGCGTATCACTTTGATAAGTGTGGTTCTGTGGAGCAGAGCTGCTCAGACATAGCCTCTTAGATGTAGGAAAATACTCTTTAAACTCATTGTGTGTTGCCTTCCTCCTTACCCTCAAGCCCATTCTAGCAAAACACAGGCTCTGTCTTTTGATAGAGAAAAATCCTCTGGGGATCTGAGCAAATGGCTCCAAGAGTGAATATGGGGATACTGTTTGATCCATCCATTTTCACTTTCATCTGAAGATCTCAGAGAATACAGGAAAACAAATAATAACAGCTCTTAATTTTTGTGTCTTTCTGGAATTATTCTATCACAATTCTATCCAATGTCAGTGGGCCCTGAATACTTTTTAAAAGGGAAACGATGCCTTTGATCCCCAAGAACATGTTTGTGAATGCAGATCAAGAAACACTGTTGTACAGTGAGCATCTGTCTCTGCAAGCAGTGGAATAATAGTTTACAACAGGTCTCAGAATTATTCCCTCTCCAAATGACTGGGGAATTACTTCCTGATGTCAGACCCATGGTGTTTTGTGTCTAATCATGAAGCCTGTATTGTCACTGCACTGCAGTTTTTGTAAATATTAAAAAGAATCAACTTATGTCTTCTACTAAATTTCTAAATAGGACTCTGAGTTCACTCAAAAGCAAACAAAAAAAAATGAACATACAAAATAATGTCATCCTTTCTCACATGACAAATACAGGGGTGGATGCTAATTGTCTTACTGATAGCTGGGCACTAGATTCAGTGACTATCTAATTAGATGCATTTTATTGGAAGCCTAAAAATGAGCCATTAATGGTTCTCTTTCTAGTAAATGTTAAACAATAGCCAAGAGGTGGGATATGCTTGAATTTTCCTTCAAGATTATTTACTGGTAAATTTGGAGATGTTCTAAATCTCATAAGCATTTGTAACAAAATATCCCAAGAATGTAGACTATATAAAATGCTTAATGTACTGTAAAATGGAATACCTCTCAATATTAAAAAAGAGTAACCTATCGTAAGTTTGGTCAGCTGTTTCTTTTATTTGAACATTCAATCTAAAAATGCTTTCTATGTTAAGACTATCCAAAACTCAAATTGTTAGAACTTTCTATTAAAATGCATATCTAAGATTTTATTCTATTTGTAGACAATTATTTTATACTAACAATCTGCTAGAACACAGGATGCCTGTAATGGGTTTGTTATTATTAGCCTGTAAATAGAGCTCAGTATGTCCCTTTGGGGTCAGGGAAGATAAATAAGAATTATGGGTGGCAAAAATAGACATGAAAATAAATATGAAAACATAGCTTTTTAACAACAACAAATTTCCCTTTGGCCCCTCTCCTTTAGTTTAAAATCAACCTAGTGTTTAGGATTTCCCTAAGATGAAACGGGAAATATTCCATTCACCAGTGAAATCTGAAGTCTCATTCATTTTAGACAGACGCAGAGTATGCTGAACAAGAGAGTTCCATTCTGCATAGACGACGTACACAGGAAGAGAGAATGGTCCTAAGAGAGACTGCCCATACGCAAAGTCTAGAGAAAGTCAGTTACTAAAAGAATTGCATTAATTCTTCCCCCTGCTTATCTGGCAACAGGTCCTAAGGATTTTATATCAAGTCGCTTTTATTATGGCTATAATATGACCCTCCTGGGTTTGCTGGCAGCTCATCTTCATTTTATTTCCTTTGATTATTTAATCATTCATGAAAGGCACCCCCACCCCTTTCCCTTTGGTGCTCTCCAATTCTAGAGAACCTGATAATAGAGATGTCCTTACAGCATCCAGTGAGGGACTTCATAAATTCCATCCACTCTCAAGACAGCACCTAGTTTAATATGATTAGGGTGTTTTGACAGCATATACACAGTTCCCGATTCTTGCTCTGCAGAAGGTCATTTACTGAAAGTGATTCCGCATATCTTTTGTGTGCCTTAATCCTAATTCTTCGCAGACTTTTTTTAACGTCAGATCTCAAGCAAGATTCAGATTCTCTGATCAATCAGTGAACAACCTTTTGTTGGCTTGAAGCATGAAAATCCAGGGATGATCACCTGACTTGGAGTGTGGGTTTCACATCTCATTTTTGTTACAATCTTGACTAAAATGCTTCCAGATTTATTTTAGATTGGTTCTCCATAAGACCAAAATTGATTTTCAAATGCTTTGTAGTTTATAAGCACCCACTTCTGCCTCCACATGCCTCTCTTTTTCCTCCCTGTCCATCTCCTCTTGTTTTCTCCTCCCATTTTCCAACCTCTTTGTTGTCTTTGTACTGACCATACTTGTCAAAATTTAGATATGAAAAAAACAAACAAACGAACAAAAAAAAAAAAAAAACACAAAGAGATTTGACTTTCAATAAAGGCAATTTTGGCCTTTTAAAAAAAAAAAAAAAAGTTAGGTATGGCACATGTCAAAAACATTAGCATGGGGCTTCCTAAGTGGCGCAGTGGTTAAGAGTCCGCCTGCCAATACAGAGGACACGGATTTGATCCCTCCTCCAGGAAGATCCCACATGCCGCAGAGCAACTAAGCCCGTACACCAAAAAAAAAGAATACGTGTTATCAAAGGGACAAAATAAAAACCATTAGCATGCAACTGTAATGGAGAATAAAAGTTAAACCTCATAGCTGCTGAAATAATGTATTGATATCCATTATTAACATTTTATAAAGCATGTAGAAAAATTAGTAAAACTCCATGATAATAAGTAAATGGCCATTTGCTTAACTGTTAGTACATTTTTTTGATGCAGAGGGAATTGTTTATAGCTCCTTTCCTAAAGCATATTCCCCCGACCCCCAATCTTGTCAGTGTCCTTCAAGAGTGCCAGCAGAGATGGAGAAAACTTTTCTTGGCTACTTTCTCATGCTGGGCATCATAACGATTATACTGAGGTCTAAATCTGTGCCTGTTTCCTGAGGCATGATCTTAGGAATTTTTGAAATTGTTGACCAGATTAGATGGAAATGTTGCTTATAGCAATAGCACATGGTAGTGACAGATAAAGCCTCATTACACAGCAATTCTAGCATTGGATCTTTTATATGCCAGCATGTGCTGTGTGTTGTGATAGGGAGTAATTAAAAATGAAAAGGCTATCTATGATGAATGTTCTATTTTTTTTTCCAGAAACTACATTGTGTATCAAGCAACAACTGTGCAGCTATAATAGTAGCTTTTGGGTATGTACTGTGCATTTGCATATATGAAGAAGGGAAGAGAGAAAGAGAGAGGTGGATCAAAATGGGGATGGGGGAGAGAGAGAGAGAACATGGTAATATAATAATGATAACCACAACCACAAAAATAATGCATAATATTTATTTAGTGTTTAAAATATGTCAGGTAAGGCAGGACTGAGACTAGGGTGAGGCAAATGTGTAACTCACTTCAAAAGCAAACTTTAAGAAGATGCCAAAAAAAAAATCTCAGCAATTAAGATAGGTAATATTTTAAAGCAGTATTTTAAAAATCAATACTAATGCAAAAATCCCATTTTGAAAAAATCGTCCAAATATTAAATAAAGACAAGGTCAGTAGTAACATGCTAAACTTTCCACCTGCATTGTCTGGTTTAATACCCAAACCATATAAAATTGGCTTTTTGTTTTGTTTCGTTTTATAAGCCTTTATTCAGCAAACACCATGATAATTTTCAAAAACTTCCCAGTGAAACTGACTAGAGGCAAAAGATGAACCAAGCTACTTAATTCTATTCTTCCAGGAATTACTATGTTATTTCTCCTAATAATTTACATTCATTTCTTTTTTTAAAATTGAAGTATAATTGATTTACAATGTTGTGCCAATCTCTACTGTATAGCAAAGTGACTCAGTTTTTACACATATATATATACATTCTTTTTTTAAATATTCTTTTCTATTATGGTTTATCCCAGGTGATTGGATATAGTTCCCTGTGCTATATAGTAGAACCTAGTTGTTTATCCATTCTAAATGTAATAGTTTGCATCTACTAACCCCAAATTCCCAGCCCATCATTTTCCCTCCACCCCTCCCTCTTGGCAACTGCAAGTCTGATCTCTACATCTGTGAGTTCCTTTCTGTTTTGTAGATAGATTCATTTGTGCCATATTTTAGATTCCACATTAAAGTGATATCATGTGACATTTGTCTTTCTGTCTTACTTCATTTAGTATGATAATCTCTAGTTGCATCCATGTTGCTGCAAATGACATTATTTTGGTTTTTTTTATGGCTGAGTAGTATTCCATTGTGTATATGTACCACATCTTCTTTATCCATTCATCTGTTGGTGGATATTTAGGTTGTTTTAATGTTTTGGCTATTGTGAATAGTGCCACTATAAACATATGGGTGCATGTATCTTTTTTTTTTTTTTAAGCTCTTTATTGGAATATAATTGCTTTACACTCTTGTACCAGTTTTTGAGGTACACCAAAGTCAATCAGCTGTATTTATACACATATGCCCATATTCCCTCCCTCCTGTGACTCCTCCCCACCCTCCCTGTCCCGGCCCTCTGAGGCATCACCCATGGTCGAGTTGATCTCCCATTGTTATACAGCAACTTCCCACTGGCTATCTATTTTATAGTTGGTAGTATATGTATGTCTATGCTACTCTCTCACTTTGTCCCAGCTTCCCCTTCACCTCCCACCCCCCCCAACCTCGTGTCCTCCAGTCCATTCTCTGCATCCTCACCCTTATTCTTGTCTTGAGCATGTATCTTTTTGAATTGTAGTTTTTCCAGATATATGCCAGGATTAGGATTGTTGGATCATATGGTAATTCTATTTTAGTTTTCTGAAGAACCTCCATGCTGTTTTCCATAGTGGCTGCACCTACTTACATTCCCACCACAGTATAACAGGGTTACCTTTTCCCCATACCCTCTCCAGCATTTGTTATTTGTAAACTTTTTATGATGGTCATCTGGCTGGTGTGTGGTGGTACCTCATTGTGGTTTTGATTTGCATTTCTCTAATAATTAGTGATGTTGGGCAGCTTTTCATGTGCCTACTGGCCATCTATATATCTTCTTTGGAGAAATGTCTATTAAGATCTTCTTCCCATTTTTTGATTGAGTTGGTTTTGTTTTTGTTGTTGTTGAATCGTGCAAGCTGTTTGTATATTTTGGAAATTAAGCCCTTGTTGGTTGCATTGTTTGCAAATATTTTCTCCCCTTCGATAGTTTGTCTTTTCATTTTTTTTACGGTTTCCTTTGTTTTGCAAAAGCATGTAAGTTTAATTAGGTCCCATTTGTTTATTTTTGTTTTTTATTTCCATTTCCTTGGGAGAGTGACCTAAGAGAACATTGGTATGATTTATGTCACAGAATGCTTTGCCTATGATCTCTTCTGGAAGTTTTATGGTGTCGTCTTATGGTTAGGTTTTTAAGCCATTTTGAGTTTATTTTTATGCATAGTGTGAGAGCGTGTTCTAACTTCATTGATTTACATTTAGCTGTCCAACTTTCCCAGCACCACTTGCTGAAGAGACTGTCTTTTTCCCATTTTGTATTCTTGCCTCCTTCATCGAAGATGAATTGACCATAGGTGTATGGATTTATTTCTGGGCTCTCATTCAATCCCATGGACCAATATGTCTGTTTTTGTACCAATACCACACCATTTGGATTACTCTGGCTTTGTGGTATTGTCTGAAGTCTGGGGGAGTTATAACTCCTGCTTCATTTTTGTTACTCAGATTTGCTTTTGCAACTCTGGGTCTTTTATGGTTTCATATAAATTTGTTCTAGTTCTATGAAAACAATATCATGGGTAATTTGATAGGGATCACAGTAATCTATAGATTGCTTTGGGGAATATTGCCATTTTAACAGTATTAATTCTTCCAATCCAAGAGCATGTGATCTTTCCATTTCTTGGAATCCTCTTTAATTTCCTTTATTAATGTTTTATAGTTCTCAGCATGTACATTTTTCACCTCCTGGGTATTTTATTTACTTTTTGGTGCAATTTTAAAAGATATTGTTTTTTTTTTTACATTCTCTTTCTGACATTTCACTATTAGTATAAAGAAATGCAACTGATTTCCGAATGTTAATATTGTATCCTGCTACTTTGCTGAATTCATTTATTAGATCTCGCAGTTTTTGTGTGGAGTCCTTAGGGTTTTCTATATATGGTATCATGTCATTTGCATGGAGTAACAGTTTTACCTCTTCCCTTCCAAATTGGATAACTTTTATTTCTCTTTCTTTTCTAATTGCTGTGGCTAGGACTTCCGATACTATTTTGAAGAGAAGCGGTGAGAGTGGGCATTCTTGTTCTATTCCAGATTTTAGCAGGAAGGCTTTCAGCTTTTCACTGTTGAGTATTATATTGGCTGTGCATTTGTCATAAATATCTTTTATTATGTTGAGATATGGTACTTTTATACCCACTTTGGTAAGAGTTTTTATCATGAATGCATGTTGAATTTTTTCAAATACATTTTCTGCATCTATTGAAATGATCTTGTGATTTTTTACTTTTCTTAATATGGTGTATTACATTGATTGATTTGCACATGTTGAACTATCCTTGTGAGCTTGGTCATGGTGTATCATCTTTTTTATGTGTTGTTGGATTTGGTTTGTTACTATTTTGTTGAGAATTTTTGCATCTACATTCATCAAAGATGTTGGCCTGTAATTTTCTTTTTTGGTGGCATCTTTGTCTGGTTTTGGTATAAGGCTGATGGTGGCTTCATAAAATGTCTTTGGGAGTGCTCCTCCTCTTCAATCTTTTGGAAGAGTTTGAGAATAATTGGTATAATTTCTTCTTTGTATGTTCACCTGTGAAGCCATCTGGTCCTAGACTTTTGTTTGTAGAGAGTTTTTTGTTTGTGTTTTTGTTCATTTGTTTGTTTGTTTTATAGATTCTATTTCACTTCTAGTGACTGGTCCATTCAAATTATCTATTTCTTCTTGTTTCAATTTTGGTGGGCTGTATGTTTCTAGAAAGTTGTCTGTTTATTCTAGGTTGGCAGATTTGTTGGCATATGATTGTTCATAGTATCCACTTATGATTTTTTTTTTTTTTTGGATTTCTGTGGTATCAGTTGAGATTTCTCCTTTGTCATGTCTTATTTTATTTATTTTGTTTCTGAAATATATATATATATATATATATATTTGTGTGTATGTATATAAAACTCATAAACAGTGACTAGTAAAGAGCAAAAACAGGGTAAATGTTGACAGGTTTGAATATGACCTGAACCCTCTGGGTTTGGAGTAGTGTTTGTTGGGAACTACATTCAGAGGCAGACAGCGATGTGTGTTCACCCACTGTCCACTGTGTTCTGGGCAGTGCATAGGAATCTAGGTAAGGTCAGATGTCAGATACAGAGAGGAACCATGGTTCTAGGTTATGGAGTTTTTCAGCTGCATGATAAAGAGGGATTGACTTGTTATAACGTGGTAGATCAGTGGCCTCCAAACCCTGTTCTTGCACTTCAGTGTTCAGGGTTGGTAGAGTACTTGTCCCTCCCCTGGCATAGCTAGGAGCAGGAGTCCATTGGTTGCAACTGTGTGGTCAGTTCTCCTGCCTCTGATTCTTGATGGGAGGCCCAAATCCTTTCTCAATATCATGTGGCTCTGTGGCTCTAGTATGATTTACTGCCTCAGAGCTGTAACTAGAATAAATTGCCTAAAGCACCCAACAGTGGCCAGTTTCCATGAAACAGTTTTTAATTCTCTGATGGTATGGCTTAGTAGAGGATTGACTCCCGCTCTGGGAGGCCATCCTTCAGAGAATCCATCATTCCCTGAGTTAGCTGTTACCTCTAAGTGTTAAATCTATTTGTTCAAGGCCACACGCCCAATAAACTTGGAAAGTCAAGATTCAAATACAGGTCTCTCAGATTCCAGAACACAAGCATTTAGCCATTATGTAATATTGACGTCATCCACTCATTCCTTCAGACACTTTTATTAAAGCTTTAATTTGTGTCAGATTATCTCCTAAATTTTAGGGATAGAAGAGTCAACAAGACAATCACCATCTTAATCTTCACAGAACTTATTAAAGGACAAGCAACATAAATTTTCATGGTTTTAAAGCAAAGGAATTATTTCAGTGGGTCACTCCCACTTTCTCAAGGTTTATATTCTGTGATATGCTCTAATGACCACCAAGAAAGTCATAATTGTGTTTAAAATTAAATCCAAACCAGACCACACCTTTCAAGGAGGCCCTTGCTGTCTTCCATCATCATTTCATCTTTTTTTTAATATAAATTTATTTATTTATTTATTTATTTATTTATTTATTTATTTATTTTATTGGCTGTGTTGGGTCTTCATTGCTGCACACAGGCTTTCTCTAGTTGCGGCGAGCGAGGGCTACTCTTCCTTGTGGTGCAGAGGCTTCTTGTTGTGGTGGCCTCTCGTTGTGGTGGCCTCTCTTGTTGCAGAGTACGGGCTCTAGGCATGTGGGTTTCAGTAGTTGCAGCACATGGGCTCAATAGTTGTGGCTCACAGGCTCTAGAGCACAGGCTCAATAGTTGTGGCACACGGGCTTGTGGTATCTTTCTGGGGCAGGGATTGAATCCATGCCCCCTGCATTGGCAGGTGGACTCTTACCTACTGCGCCACCTAGGAAATCCAATCATTTCATGTTATAGTTTCCCTTACTCTCTGTATTCCAGCCATTCTGGTCTTGCTTTAGTTCTTCAAATATATAAAGTTCCTTCCTGCCTTGGGAAATGCTGTGCTTTCTGAAATCAATGTATCTCCCCAGGCTTTTCTCATATTTTGGATCTTAGTTTAAATCTACCTGCCCAGCGAGACCTCCCATGACCACCCTCAGTAAAGCAGATGACCACCCTCACCATTTTAATTCTCTTTTAGCCTTTAGTTGTTTATTTCTTCTATAGCACTAATTACAGTTTGTAATAATTGTATTTGTTCATTTGACTTTACTTGGTTTCCTTTAATAGAAGTGAAGGCAGGAAATAGAATTGTCTTATTGTACTATTATATCCTCAGAAATTTACACAGTACCTTGCATAGAAGTGCTCAATAAATATTTGCTGAATGCATAAATTTTAATACTAATAATTACAGTAACAACAGCTACCAGATTTTATCTGTACAAAACTCCTCTATTAGTATTAACAACTCATGAGGTAGAAGCTGTTTTTATAAAAATGTCTTATTTTATAATTAATATATTTATAATAAATGCATATAGTACAGAAAATCTTCTTCCATCTAAATCTATCCACAGATATAACCTCTGTTTATAGCATGCTATATATCCTTGCAGTTATATTCTGTGCTCATAAATATTCTGATTCTGTTTCACCTGTGGCTGTAAGAGTCAGTAACTCCACATTTCCGAGTGAGTCTCTAGATTAACAATGGAGAACTTGGAAGAGAGGACAAAGAGATAGCTGGTTATGAATCTTCAGCAACTGACCACCCATCTCCATCCTCTAAGAGTTTGTTGAAGTCAAGAGAGGAGACCCTGGGACTTCGAGATGAGAGTTCTTTGGAGAGAATTGTTGGCTCTGTAAGTCCTTTCCATTCAAGGCTTGAAGTTTGGAGGGGTTGATATTCTCTCATCTCAAGTCTTCTCCTAAGGAGAAAGTTAAATGTGTCCCCTATGAAGATTTCCGGAGTAGCAGAGGAGAGGGCTGTGTTTGAGAAGCAATCACATTGTTACAGATGGCACGACAAATGTGTAAGTTTTCCTTTGGCCGGATACAAACTATGTGTGAAAGAGAGCAGGCCAGGCAATGTCTGAAAGAGTCACCTGGAGAAGCAAGGAACCCTCAGCTGGAAGGGGGGGGGGGGGGTGTGCCACCAAATGCCACAACTCCACTGGTGGAGTTACATTCCCACGAGTCAACCGAGCTAGAGTTAAGAGATCTTCAGGGATGGTGTTTCTGTAGAACCTACAAAGGACCCCAGAGAGGAAAGAGTTGGCTTTAGATATGTACCTGGTTCAGAGAAAACAAATGGTAAATGGCATTCATACTGGTCAGGAAGAGTTTTGCCTGTTCTACCTACACTCGTGCTTCTATCCCTTCTTCTAGGAGTGAAAGTAGAATCATCTTCCTATAAAGTGAGAAGATAATGCCTATGCCAGCATTTTGCAGTGCATTTCCTCAGGGGGGCAGTTCCTTTTGCAGAAGAGAGAGGCATCAACTTAAACACATTTCAAAGTGTGATCACCACATAGAATTGAGCATTTTAATTACTTAAATGAGGTTTTTCTACAAAGAGGAAACGATCTTCTCTGAGAGTGATTAAGATATGGAGACGTCTCAACATTTTAATACAAAGTAGAGGTATAAGCAGCCTCACAGAAAGGGTTCAAATGGGAAGGCAGGGGATGGGGTGGGTGAAGAATGTAATATTTTCTTATCGCACCTGATTTAATCCGTCTGTGAGATTACACACACCCACACCCTTTTTAAAAAAAAAAGGGTCATGTCATGCCTGCTATCTCAATATACCATGCACATACTCCCATGTCAATACAAAACCAATTATAAGGTAAGTGCCGTTATTATTCTCATTTACACAGCCTGAGCTTCCTGACTCCAGCATATCATTATAATCCAGATAAATGGGTACAGCCAACAAATGACTTTTTCTGGTCTAATATAGCAAAAATGACAAACCACTTTCTATGGAAGGCAGAACTTTTCTGATGTATGAGACTTTTATAATAAAGTAATTTGACCCAAGGTTACAAATGAGGTCACCGGGGAAAGAGGGATTCAAATAATACTGTCAGTCTGTAGCCTTCACTCTTCTCTACTGCTCAGTTTTGGCAAGCTGCACGTGGTCCAAACGTAGCAGGCATGAAGGGAGGACACAAAGGGAGAGGGCAGGAGGGGCTATAGGATGAACAATGTGATTAGTGGAAAACATACTGGCCTAGAAGTAAGAGTTGATCCTGGTTCTGTTCACGCCCTGACATTTGCGAGCTGTATGACCATGGACTAGTTACTTAGACTTTTAGAGCCTCTAACCTCTTAGATGTAAACTAGAACAAGATATAGTCAACATGCCCAGAATTATTTTGAGAGTCAAATGTGTTTGTGTATGTCAAAGTACTTCATAAGCTATAAAGCAATATACCCACATAAAAGATGATTTTTTTTTTTTATCGGACTAGACAATTTGTTTGACATCTGTTTGGCTGTATGTTTTGATTATTTCAAGCCAAGGAGAACTTTGCTGCTGTTTGCTGTGTTGGGTGACTTCAGAAGTGAAAGCCCAATGGTGTGAAGTTATGTACCATTGCACTTAGCTTAGAATCCAGCATTTTGAGATATAGCAGAGTCAGAATGTGACTCTACACTTACTTGTATCTTTGGACAAGTTGTTTCATCACTCTGATTCTCATTTTCTTTATTTCTACAATTGGGGTAATAATACCTACCTCAGAGGTTTGTGCTCAGGATTCAAAGATGATATGTTCTAAAGCACATAACTGGCATATATTAAAGACTCAAAAATTATAGCTGTTAACGATCCTATCCCTTTCACGTTCTACTCCAGTCAGGTGTGGTGGGGGAAAAGAATTCCCTGTTTCAATATGTCTAGAAAGCATCATGCCAGCTCAGAAAGGGCCATGGTCAATGGGCCCAGGCAGCAAATCACTGCTTCCGGGCTAATAATAGAAGGACAATGGCACACTGCCTTGTGCGGGAGGCAGGACCTTTCTGATCTTTGAGGCTTTTACAGTGCTGATATTGCTGATGATGATCCAACAGTGCCTTTCTTGAAATTTATAGAAAGAAAAAACATGGCCGTGTAACCCTTAGAACAGGAGGAAAATAAACTGGCACATGAATTCTGAGCGTTTTGTTTGAATATATCCAAGATGCCTTTCTTTGGATTGAACCCTGACCTTCATGTCAAACACGAACAGCTAACAATTTTTTTCTGTTTGTTTACCTGCTTCTAACAATGGTGAGGCTCTGGGAGTTATTAGCATAAAGTACAGAAAAAGGAAGATTGTGTTTAGCTTTGCATTGCTGTGACCCCTTCCCTCATCTAAGCCCTACATGACAGCCAGAGGGATCTTTTACGAGTATAAGACTATATCACCCAGGTCCTGTGTTATGCTCCTAATTGTGTTCCCCCCACCTCAAATTCGTTATGTTGAAACCCTAATCCCCAACTGACTATATTTGAAGATAGTGCTGTTAAAGAGGAAAAGTTAAGTGAGGTCATAAGGGTAGGGCCCAAATCTGATAAAAATGGTATCTTTTTAAGAAGTGGAAGTGATACCAGGAGTTTGTTCGCATAAAGGAAGGGTCGTGTGAGGACATAGCGAGAAGGGGTCCATTCAGAAGCTTGAAAGGGGGGTCTCACCAGAAATCAAACCTACTGGCACCTTGATCTTGGATTTTTAGCATCCAAAACTGTGAGGAAAAAAAAATTTCTGTGGTTTAACTGAGGAATATTGAGGGATATCATGACTAGTCCAATGTCCCTCAACTTGAGATCGCCATCAATAACCTTTAATTCCATCCACGATGACTTGTATTTCTTTGACATTCTAAGTTTGTAGCGATTAAAAATAGTCATTAAGTTCCCTGCACTTGAAGTTTGTCTGTCTTGAACTCTTTTCCTCGTAGTTTTCAAGACTGGTTCTTTCTCTTCCTGCAAGTCTCAGTTCAAATGCCCCCTCATCAGAGAGGTTATGTCTGATCATTCCATTTAGAGTATCTGCCCTCATTCCCCACACCCAGAACGTTCTACAGTAGTGTCTCTGATTCCCTACTCAGCATTTATCACCATCTGCCATGGTCTCATTGATTTACTGTTTGTTTATTGTTCATCTCATCTCAATGAGATGAAAGCTCCTTGAGGGCAGGGGCCTGTCTATCTTGTTGACTGTTCATTCTCTCTCTCCGTGTCCAGTGGAGTGTCTGACATGTGAGCTGTGTATTGAATATCATGCATGTGTATATTGCATGATGAATGCGTGAATGTTTCTCTTCTTTCTGTTTCCTGTTTCCCATCCCCTTTTCACCAACTCTCCACCCATTGCGCACCCCATGCTGCATGCTTTTAGATAACTGCTCCAATGAAATAAAAACTCTTACAAAATTAAGAAAGTCTGCTTACAGGGGCAGTCACATTTCCTCTGGAATTAGATTTTCTATGTTGGAAGTTTAATTCAGTGGGCAAACATTGAGGGATTTCATGACCTATCCAATTGCCCCACAAATTGGAATCTCCATCAATAGCTTTAATTCCACTCAATCTGAAGGCCTTACAGAGCTTCGCCTGTTTTCAAGCTATACAAGGAAGGATTGGTGTTTACAAAAAGAAAATGGTGTGTTTTTTATAAAGTGATCTTATGAGAGAGAAGACATTGGCTGGTTTTGAAGGTCTTTTATTGCACTGAGGCTTCAACAAAAGGCAACCTCCTCTTCCCTGAAGGGGTGAGAGGGAGAGAATGTGGGAATGAAGTGGTCTCAAATCTAGGGAAGTCTCCACAGCCCGATGACATTGACATTCAGTCTTGAATGGTATAAACCACTAAATCACCACTGGTGTAATTCACAACTACTCTAATTCACATGCTGACAAGACAGGGAAGTAATGTGGCAACTAGAATTTCTAATCACTAATTTCCCTGTTTTGAGATGCCTTCAGTCTGTTAGCAAACCTTTATCTCCCTCTGTTCCTGCAAGCTGTGCAAACTAAAACCTGCTGATTCTAATACCAATATGATGTTACTTGTCATTCTTCAATGCAAGTGTTTACATAGAATATGCTATCCAGCTTTCAAGGAGGAAGACTTGAAGTTCATCTCTTCCTTTATTTCATTACCCTGAGCCTAAGCTTAGTTTCAATATCAAACACAGAGAATGATCTGAATCTAACAGAACTGAGATTGGTCACGGAGAAGAATTAGCCAGGCCCCTATGTGCAAACATGGTTTCTCAAATCAATATCCTGCTAACAGCATCTTCTTCCTGTTTTATTAAAATAGCATGGTGACTTGTAATAGCTCTAGATTTTTTTTTCCGTCAGCACCCAATATGTTATTCTAGGACTTTGTAGAGGAAGATTCTATTAGGTTGTTTTATATAGTTAGCATTGAAAAAATAGTTTTTCTTCCCACTTGTGCATAATAGGAAAAGGCTACTTTAATTTGTAGGATTCTTCGCACACAAATAGCTTACCAGTTCATTGAACAGCTCTAATAAAAGCCAGTCTCTGTAAGTTTAAATGCTACCTTCAATCTGTCTGATTCCACTTATCCCCAATTGCCTATGCATGTAGAACGTGAACCTGGTCTGTATTTTACCTTAAGCTTGATTTGATTAAAGAGTAGCTACTTGTGTTTTCTTTTCCAAAACATAAATATCAAAGCAAATATCCTAGAAACATCCCTTACCTTTAACAGGAGAGAATAATGACAATGACATCTGATCAATGCAAAAGAGCTGGTGAGACAACAGGCAGCTGAAAAAAGAAGCTTGAAGAAGGAAAAAATTAAAAAAAATAAAACCTTTAAAATTGTAACAGACAGTGAAATATATTACCTTCTCACCCTGGCGGTGATTTCTGCTAAGAGTGCAGTCTTTTCTTTTTTCCTTCTTCTTTTTCTCTAAAGAAATAATTCTCTAGGAATTGGAATTTCTTTCCTATTAAGTGGAAAATCATTGCAGTTGTGCAGTAAGACTAAAAAAACAAACAAAAAACTAATAATAGAATATATTTTGTTTGTAAATATGCAATCCTTTTGGTAGACTCACAGGAACAAACCAGCTTCCATGTTTTGTCTGGCATTTATTTCTATTTATAGGAATTCTCTCTAAAGTAAGTTGCTGATAGTATTCAATCCAACTTTTTAAAATAGATGGCAAGACTTTTAAAGGTCTTGCATCTTATTTGCTTATAAGGAAATAAAAATCCTAATAAATTAAAATTTCAATATTTATATAGTCATATGTTATGGTCTGATTTGATAGATTCTTTGCTTGCCTTCTTCCTTTATTTTTTGTCTCTTCAACTATCAAAGGAATAGTGATATTTTAATTGAATGTACTACTTTGTTTTGAAAGGCTATAAATTTCAAATACATGAAAACCCTTCTGAAATTTTCTAATTAAAAATTCTTATTTAAGTTACTTTTTTCTACCTTGCATTTTGATGAAAACTGTTTAGCTGCAGACGTTCTGTCAGATATTCAAAACTTGCCTTTCCTATATGATTCACATTATTTTTCTTTTCAGTTGCCAGGAGGAGGTTGATGGTAATATACTTCTTAATCAAGTGTCCACAATTCACTATCTTATTTATCTGGAATATTGGCATTTCATTCTATTCTCAGTTAATACAGTAAAGCACATTTGCAGTATCCCCACCATCAGTCTTTAAAATTCTGTTGCAATTTTTCAATTTCTACATTAATATCACATTGGTTTGTTCACTATCCTCCATTTTGCTCAGATCTCTAAAATATAGTTACAGATCTACATGTATTCATGTTTGTCAAGGCTTTTTTTTTTTTTTTTCAAGGTTCTGAAATTTTTAAGGTAAACAAAGTTAAAACTCAAAATGTAATATTTATTTTCTCTACCTATAATATTATTAGGTATTTATAGTTCTGTGGTAATAATTAAATATTTTCTTTAAATCGCAAACAAAAGAATGGCTGGAAACAACTTGCATTTTTTAAATTACACATAGTACTTAGGAGAGTAACATACACATCATAGGCACTTATTATGGCTTGGAGTATAGTTATTTATAGTGTCCAGACAAAGTGCAAGCAGAAATGTAAATACTATTCTCCATTTCTCCAAAGAGCTTGAAGATTCGAATACACCTCTCTTTTACATTTTAGTAGGGTTACATTTTCAGAGAATGTTTGATTGGACATCTTTTTGTGTTTAATCTCCTACAACTTTATAGTATCCCAGGACCTACTGGAGGAATTATCTCTGAATGTTAGTGTAGGAGGGAGACAGAGGAAAGGGTGATTACAGTATATGGAAAGAGAAACTAAGTATTGAGAGCATGATATGTTAGATGGTATATTATCTAGGTATGCTGGATAGCATTTATTAAACATTTGTTATGTATAAGACCCTAGACCAAGTGCTTCTCTACATTGTCCTTTAGCCTTCATAACCATTTTATCTGGTAGGAATTAAAATGCCCATGTTACAAATGACAAGTTGAGGCATAGCATGGTTAATGCAGTCATTCATGGACACAAATTCACAAACTTTAGACCTATAATCAAATGCAGGACTGTCAGATGTCTGAAGTCCTAGTCCAAACCAATATAGTACATCCTTACTTTCTAGCTTTGTCACAGATCATGATTTAAGAATTGCTACCACTACATAGGTGTGTTAAGTGTTTAAAGAAATTATATGGCTCACAGTCTCCCAGCATTGATAATGGACAAAGCTGGAATTGAAGCCTACATCACTCCAGCAACACCTCTAGTAAGAAGTGAATAAAGGCTCTGCAGTTATATCATTTCATCTTCTGGTACAATGAAGTCTCCTAGAACAAAAATCAGCTGCCCTTTTCACTGTGTTCGGTTTAAGTCATAAAGGTTTAAGATGCATCTCCTGGAAAACTTCTACTTCTGACAAATCAGAAATGACACCATTGGAATCAATTGAATGAGCTGACACTTACCTGAGCAGTCCTTCTTCACTGCTATTACTTACAAACCATCTAACCAGGCCTGGTGATTTAGTTTTCAAGTTAGTTATTGATCCACACTCTAGAAAGAATAAATTTTTTTTGTTTTGTTTTTGTTTTGTTTTTAATATCATACTTGTTCAGGGGAGTAAACAGGAAAAAAACTTCAGGGTTATGACGAGTAAATATCTTCTTCTTTAGGAAATTCATGTGGCTCTGAATCTCCACCTTGAGAAGATGACACCTAGAATTAGCCATAGGGAGTGACTCAAGGATACGTGAGCTAGGGTCCTGACCCTGGTATGTTTTATCATATCCCTGTGCAATGACTCTGGTCACAGTCATATTCTGATATTGTGGTCTGAATGCTTAGTCTATTCTTCATGTGTATTAGTTTTCCCTTGCTGTGTAACAAATTATCACACACTTAGAAGCTATTACAACACATCAATTAACTCACAGTTCTGTGGGTTAAGGGTCTGGGCATAGCTTAACCAGGTTCTCTGTTCAGGGTCTCACAAGGCTATATCAAGGTGTACTCAAGCTGTGTTCTCATCTGGAGGCAAGACTGGAGAAGAAATTGCCTCCAAGCCTACTCATGTGGCTGGCAGCTTTCCCCTCCTTGTGGATGGAGGACATATGTACAGTTTCCTGTTGGATTTTGACCAGGGCCTGCTTTCAGCTGCTGGAGGCCACCTGCAGTTCTTTGTCATATGGCTGTCACCTTAAGCCCTCTATTAACATGGCAGCTTGCTTTTTCAAGGCTAAGAAAGGAGAGCTAGATGCCCTAGCAAGACAGGTACTAGATACTTATATAATCCCCCTAACCTTTGCCACATTCCATCGGTTAGAAACAAATACTAGGTCCCTCTTCCACTCAGGGTGAGATTTCACAAAGGCAGGGCTCATGGAGGTCAACTTAAAATCTGTCCCACACTATGCAAAATGGAAGCAAGCTGACTCTGAAAAAGGTGCGTAAGATAATTTCAAACACCTAAGTCTTCACTTCTGCTTACTTATCAATATCTGCTAGAGGGCCAATGTCTGGAGTTTTCTGGGAGACAAATTTTAGCTACAAGTGGTGAATAGTTTCTTAGGGCTGTTTTTCCTCTGGTATCAGAGTCTCATTAAAGCAAGCTTAAGCAATAAAACAAAATAATGTATTAACAGAAAACTGGCTATCTCATAGCATCTGGCTTTTAGGGACAGTTTGGAATCAGGGAAGAGATAGCTGAAAGGAAGCAGTATACCTTTCTCTCCATCTTTTGTTTTCATTGCACTTTGAGCTTCTGCTGAATTCTTCTAACAATAGACAATTTTTTTGTGTTAAAATGCATATAGGAAAATGGTATGAAAGAGAGGTTTTGAAGAAGTGTCAATCGATGCGCTACAGGTAAAGAACTCAAATATGAATCCTACAGCTATGGTCAACAGACAGAATTATGTTATACAAACCTGACTGTGCCTGACTTACACTGTTGTAGATGGAAGTGGGGAAAAGAGACTTTTCTAGAAAAGTAGGTGATAGAGCTGGGGTCATCTCTGTTTTATTTAATGCCCAGGAAATCTTTCTATCAATCTATCATCTCTTTGGTGAGCTGGTCCTCAGACTGTGTGTTTTCTGTGAACTTGAGGCTTTAAGGTCCTGGAAATCTATAACCTTAACATTATTCTTTGGACATTTAAATGTTCAATGAATGCTAAACTTGGTCTGTTCTGTTTTTCAGTGACACTGGATCAAAATTTTATACCTCTTTTTGAAGCCTTCCAAAGGCTATTTTATTCAGAATGAAAATCAGTGTTCTTATGATAGGCCAGATTGTGATTTGCAGAACAGACACGGTGCCTATTTCTTCCATGACCTCTTTTCCAGCTATTTTTTCTCTCGCTCACTCTGTTTTAACCACACCCGATTTCCTGCTGGGTCTGGAACACATCAAGCCAAATGTTACCTGAGGGCCGATGCTCTTGCTGTTTCTTCTCTTTGGAACAGTCTCCATTTAGGTAGCTGAATAGCTCTCCCCTCTCCCGTCTCTAACTTCCCACTCCAAATCAATTCTTGTACATTTTTTTTCGGCTTGACTGAGGTATAATTGATATTATATATAATACATAACAGTGTATATATTTAAGATTACCCTTGATGTTTTGATGTATATATACACTGGAGGAATCGCCCTGATTAAGATAATTAAGATATCAGACAGTTACACTTTTCTTATTTATTTATTCATTGAGTGGTGAGACTACTTAAGATAAACCCTCTTAGCAAATTCTGTGTATATGGTATAGTATTGTTAACTACAGTCACATTGCTGTACAGCTGATCTCTAGAACTTATTCATCTTACATAACTAGAACTTTATACCCATTGAAAAGCAATCCACTTCCTCTTCCCCTGGCCCTCTCCACTCAACCCATGGGAACCACCATTCTACTCTGTTTCTATGAATTTGATTATTTTAAGTGCTTAATCTATGTGGAGTTATGCAGCCTTTGCCCTTCTGTGACTGGCTTATCTCACTTAGCATCATATCTTCCAGGTTCATCCATGTTGTCGCAAATGGCAGGATTTCCTTCTTTTTTAAGGCTGGATAATATTCCATTTGTGTGTATATATCACGTTTTCTTTATCCACTTATCCACTGATGGACATTTAGGTTGTTTCTTTATCTTAGCCATCGTGAGTAATGCTGCAATGAAGATGGGATTGTGGATAATACCACAATGAAGATCCCAATTTCAGTTCTTTCAGATTTATACCCTGAGTGGTATTGCTCGTTCACATGTTAGTTCCACTTTTAGTTGTTAGAGGAAGCTCTATACTGTTTGTCTTAGTGGCTACACCAATTTACATTCCTACCAGCAATGTACAAGGGTTCCAATTTCTCCATATCCTTACCAATGCTCATTATCTTTTGTTTTTTTTGATGATAGCCATCCTAACAGGTATGAGGTGGTGTCTCATTGTGGTTTTAATTCGTATTTCCCTGATGATTGGTGATGTTAAACACCTTTTCATATAGCTGCTGTATGTCTCCTTTGTAGACGTGTCTAAGTCCTTTGCCCCTTTTTAAAATCAGGTGGTTTTTTTGTTTTGTTTTGTTTTTGTTTTTGCTATTGAGTTGTAGGAGTTCCATATTTTTTTATATTAATCCTATATCAATGATATAGCTTGCAACTTTTTTCCATTCCATAGGTTATCTCCATTTTGTTGATTGTTTCTTTTGCTGTGCAGAAACTTTTAAGTTTGATATAGTCTCACTGGTCAATTTTTGCTCTTGTTGCCTGCTTTTTTGTGTGTGTTGCTTTTTTAATAGCACCTTGACCTTCATTTTAAAAATTGTAAATATCTCCTCTTTATTCCGATTGACATTCCCTACTTTCTTTTATCCAAAGCACTTATCATTAACTGGCATAATATACTCTATTTTACTTACATGATTAGTATATATTTCCACATCTAGAGTGTAACCCCCATGTGGGTGGGTATTTTTGTCTGTTTACAATGTTTTATTATCCAGAACTTTGCACATAGGAGCCCCATCAATCTGTGTGTGAAAGAAAATGACTATTTAAGACCACACACATTTCTTGAATTACTTTATTTGTAGTGAGGCTGTGAGAAAATAATCTTGGGCCTTTTTTTTCCCGAGTAATGTGTGGAAGGCTTATCCTAAGCTATGTACAGGGTGCAGGTGGAAATAGAAGGCATGGGTAAGTGTGGAGGGTGGATGTATAATCTTCAGTATGATGTAGATCTTTGACCTCTGAAATTCTTTTTTTTTTTTTAGTGATATCATTTTATATATATATTGGGTTGGCCGAAAAGTTCATTCAAGTTTTTCTGTAAGATGTTATGGAAAAACTGAACCATGTAGTTTAGTGATTCTTAGTTTATTGGTCCTGGAGTGCTTGATCTTTATTTCTGCATATTTTTAAATTTAACTATTGAATATAGTGTTCACGTAAGGAGCACATTTAAAAGAATGTTGTCAAAGTCAAAATCATGTGCAGTAAAAATGACAATAAAATAGCAGTCTTTTGGTTGTGCTACTGATGTTATACCTTGTTTTATTAACCTGGCAGAATATTGTAAGTTGGATTTATATTTCCTCATTTTTATCTGTTTGCCTTTTTCATTACTCTCAGCTTGGACAATCAAAATAAGATGTTCATTATGTTTCTCTGCTGTGTTTGCACTTCTGTTCAAGCAATAAACAGCAGGGATGCCTAAAAATACAAATCAGATTAGAGAAGAAACCCCATGTACCATACGAGGGCAGAATTGCTTTCAGCAGACTTCCTGGCATTTCTAATTCACGAGGAAGTTTAGGAAGAATTCAGTCCTTTGATTAGGGCCAGTATTATAAAACAGGATGTGTGAATATCTAAGATGAATGGTTTCAGGGAAGCCACTGAGGCCACAATATATCATAGATGCATTTGCCTGTTCCCGGTCTTATTCACTGCAACAGGCACTGTTTGTACACAACTTCAGAGATTGTAGATCTTACCTAGACTTGCTCCAGTGCAGGCTTCAGTGGTGCACTCATCTACTCTCAGGATGAACTCAAACCAGCTTCATGCAGGATCTACCTGACAGTGTTCTGCCTCATGTTTGTGCCTTCCATTCTGGGTCTTCTGTGTGACAAGGGGCCATTTGGATGATACCGACTGTACTTTGCGACCATGTTTGTGAAACCCATAAAAATATGGGAATTCATGTACAATGGGATGGATCAAAGCTGGTGTATAAATTTTCCCTTCTATTCCCTTCTATGTGGTCTATCAAGATAGAGTTCATTCGGTTTGTGGGGGACAGTTGAATGAGATCCACTTCATGGGCTCTAGAGCTATGATACAACCTTATATTGTTTCTCACTTGCTTCTTTTCCTTTCCCTCAATCTGGTCCTTGAGACAGTAGTCCTGATAAAGGGTAATTTATACCTCTTTACATTATACCCTTCCTTGTGTAGGAAGGTCAACTAAGACGGGGGCATTGGGGCTGACTCTAGAACGGAGATGGGAATGTGGAGCTGGGTCACTCTCGGACCTGCTGGCAGTAAGGATCTTAGTGATAATGGGGTGGTCGTTACCATTGAGGCTTTTACTTGCGAATAATCAGAATAAAGTGCAGGTGGAAGGTGAGGCATTGACTATGCAGTGGCTGAGGACTTGAATGATGTGGGGGAGATTATAATTATGAGGAACATGAATCTGTTTGATTCTTTATTGGAGAACTTGAAATCAGGAGTCCAGGGCAGCCAACTGCTATCTCAAAACCATACTAAAGCCAGAGAGCCTCTGGGGCAGCTGTGAAAGGAGATTTTCATCTTCGGAAGCCACAGCCAGACTGCGTTGAAAAGTAGGATCCCTGTAAGGATGACCCCTCCATAGGGCATATTTCCTCCAGAAACCAGCTCCCCACGTGGTAGCAGGTCAATTAAATTGAATTCCTTCCACCCAGAAAGAGAAAGAATTGGCACCTACTACATATATGGATTTTCCTTCTCTACCAGCAGTGCATCCACCATCACCACTTCAGAAATTACAAAACGCCTGGTGCATTGTCATGGTAGCACACACAGCATTGTTCTAGAGCGCAGGGCCCTTGCACAGCAAAGGAGCTATGGCAGTGATTGCAGGATCGTAGCTACATTGACCTTACCATTAACCCATCATGCAGACAGAGAAGTAGAATGTATTGTTCATGGTTCAGCTAACGAGACAGTTTGGAAACAATACTATGGGGATTGGGGCGCTGACCACAGAATGCAGTCTTTTTGATGGGTCAACGGTGTCCATAAAAGCTAGTACATATGGCTCTGGGAATCAAGCCATGGAAGTAGCACTGGTTCTTCTCAGCTTACACTTACTGAGCTGCTTGTGGAATTAGACCTTTCTGTGCCCCTGACCTTAGGTTTTTCCAAGTCAGTAATCATCGACCTTAGGGACATTAAGAGTTCTGTTGAATTTTAAGCTGTAACTTTTTTCTGGTTGCTTTGGGTTTCTTACACAAGAGGAACAGGTATAAAAAAGAGTTACTATATTGATGGGAGTAACAGACCCTGGTTATCATGATGAGCTACGGTTAAATCTACATAGTAGGTGATAGAAGGAGTATCTTGAATCTAGGGGGTTCTCCGTGGCACCTTGTGCTTCTGATATCAGCAACAAGAGTGAATGAACATCTGAAAAACCTTGACTTTAAAAGAGTAAAACAATTAAGGGTACAGATATATCAGTGATAAGTGCCTTGGGTCATCCAACCAGATAAGCCATTAGAATCGGCCGAAGTGTTGACCAAGAATGGGGGAAGCCTACAATGGATAGCAGAGACTGGAAATTGGTGTTTTCAAGCATAAGTAGAGTGATCAAGTGACTGGGGATATTACAGAGGGACAAGATGACCTTTAGAGTCTCTCTCCATCCTGAGACTTGATGGCTCAAGAGGTCCAAAGATTCATTTATTTTCTTAATCTCTTAAGCCCCTGCCTGTTTTGTATCCTTCACTTAGATCCATTTGGATAATATCATATCTTGATAAATATGTGTCAATGGCATACTCGATTCCCTTACACAAACCAGTTCTTCGTGATACAACAGGTGCATAGCAAACAAGAAAAACAAAATTCTCAAGTAATGCCTAAGAGGATAATTGGGTGATGATTAACTCTCAGGTTCAAAAATATATACACTTCACATACAGCAGGCTGATGTCTAAGCAAAAGCTTTTTCACAAGAAGTCTATAAAAGGAGCTGGTTATTATTTCTTTAGGGTAAAAGAGGAAAAACACCTTAATCAGTGAAGGTGAGCAACCAACCTTGATAGGCTGATGGGATGATGGGTCTCTGTAAAGGAAGATTAAGGAGGGAATTATTGCCAACACCAGGATTTGCTGCAAGGCTGTGTTAGAAAGTAACAGAGCCGAGGGTAGAGGGAAAAGAGTTGATCTTCAGGCCCCAGGCTTATATTACAATGGATTAGGCTTGGAAACTCCCTGTCCCTGGTAGCCCTTCTCCTCTGTGCACTATTCTGCTCCAGCATGATTATTTTCTTCTTGCTCTTCCGCCCCCCTCCTTCTTCTCTTCATTTTCTTTTTTCTCATCCTCCTCTCCTTCCTCCTCCTCCTCCTTCTTTGAGAGCTTCAGGGTTTGCTGTATGACTTTGGACATATCATTCATCTTTTTAAAATTGGGATACCTCTACCATAAAACAGAGCACAGTGGTTAACTCCTTTATAACTTTATTCGACTAATGTTTTGAAAACCTGGGATGGACTAAATTTGGGGAATGCATTTAAGAATATGATCATAAACTCTGTAAAAGCAGTGAAGGTGACTTTCCAGCATACAAAATAAACCGTTCTCTAAGTAGGCTCTTTTTTGAGCTGGTTTCTTTGCCTGTATGCTGAGAATTAACACATAAAGTGAACTATAACTTCTCAGATTAAAATTTGAAGAGACTATTTCATAGAAGCTCTGGCTTCAGGTTTACTCTCAAATGGATAGTTTCTCTTTCACTCTTGAAGATTTTCAGCCTTAATCAGTCACTCATTTCTGTTATTTATTCCAGGCAAGTAAGACATTCTTCCTAAAGTCTCACCAAAATCTGCCCTGATTTATGGTAACTTCACTTTATCTGATTTAATTTTCAAAACAACTACCCAGGATCCTTGTAAAAGATACTTGAAAATAGTCATTAAGGCTGGGGGAAAATATCTCATTAAAACCATTCTGCTGTCTTCTGGCTGTGACGCACAGTTCAAACACTCATCATTGTTGCTGCAGGTGTCATATAAGGCATGACATAGTGAAAATGGCTATTTGTTAAAATAATCCCAGGAGTGAGATCCTGAGCAGTGCTATCAGGCTTTGCCTGACAAATGCAGACTTCCTCAGGGACCTGCCAATGGCCTATGCCAGCAGTTGTCTTTGGTTTTATCTCAAGGTCTCAACACTCAGCAGAAAAAAGGGTTTTTTTTTTTTGTTTTTTTGTTTTTTTTTTTCCAGCTGGATTTGGGGGAATTAGGCACGTGAAGCTAGTGATGGAAAGTGTGAGATGCAAACAAAACTCCCTGAGTACCCTGATGTAACGCTAGCCTTGAGCATTTGCTAGTTCTACCAAACACGTCTTTTATTAGTTTGAAATTGCAATTATTTTCATAATAATACTTTTAAAACAGCTTTAAGAAAAAATGATGACCTTTTCCTTCTCATTTAAAAACACTGCCTTGAGATTAGCAGAAGGCATTAGAGAAATAACTGCTTCTTTTGCACTTAATCCTGCAGAGACAGGATGGCTGGGTGTTTAGACAACCTCATCAAAGTAATTACAGCTCTCTCTAAAGAGCTGGGCTTATTTAGGTGTTGTGAGCCAATTATAGGAGGTCCCCTATTTTCTTGGTGATGCTGCAAAAATAGAGGCAAAATTCCCACTGAAGATATGTAGATGAATTTTATGTCTGGCAGCAATAATAATAATAACAGCAACAACAACAACAATATCTGGCTCTCATGGATTGATTGGTAGAAAATCAAATAATATTATGTATATAAAGATGTTTTCATAACCATAAATAAAGTTGAATTTTATTTTTTATCCATTCACATATTTCTAAAATTAGAAAAATAGTTGGTAAAAATTAGTTTCTTTTTCTGAAATTAGCCAAGAGTCACTCCTCATTGTAAAATCTTTCAGGTTTGTTAAACCATTTTCAGGGTCATATTGTTACAATGTATCCTTACATATGTCTTTCCCCTGGGGAGTTAATGTTGCTATTAACAGTTAAACACTACTGAATGAAAAAATAGAAAATACAGAATTCTCCACATATTGCCCATAAATGAGAAATGTTTATTCTTTGATTAATTTATTTAGCTCACAAAAAGAATTCCAGGTGTATTTTCCAATATAGCTGCCAATTATCTTGTAGATCCTTTTAGACATTTTTATGTTGTCTAGAAAAGAATGTGGAATCACGTATATATTTTTGAAACATAGATCTGTTTACCACTAGCCATCTATTTTACATTTCGTGGTGTATATATATCAGTGCTAATCTCTCACTTTGTCCCAGCCACATAACACAGGGAGATCAACTTGAAGCTTTGTGATGACCTAGAGGGGTTGGAGAGGGAGGCTCAAGAGCAAGGGAATATGGGGATATATGTATAAATATACCTGGTTCACTTTGCTGTACTGCAACTATACTCCAATATAGATCTGGAAAAAAAAAATAAATGTGCTTAGAAATTAGAGTGTTATAATAAAAAAGAAATCAGAACTGAATTTGAGAAAAGTGAAACTAGTCACTAACTAGGTCCCATGAGATGTTACTTTACTTTACTTTGTTACTTTATTTTACTTAGTTCACCCCACAGCAGATAAAGACTGTGAATTAGATTGTCTTTAATACTGTTTCTATCTTAATGTCTAAGGTCTTAATTGTCTATCAGATCATCTGGTCCATCCATCTCACCTCTAATTATTATACTACTATTATTATTATTACTACTACTACTACTTAAGGAGGAAATCAAGGTCCTGAAAGTTGAAGTTATCTATTCAAAGATATATAGTTTTTTTTAATTTCTTTTTTGTTGTCTTTTGTTTTTGTTTGGTTGTTTTTTTTTTTGATGGCAGAGCCAGAAATAGTATTTAGATTTAGTTTTGTGCTAAACACATCGGGAAAATTCCCTTGTTTGACCCAGATCTCAAAAACAGAGATAAGAATGTGTATCTCCTAGTTTATCTGGAAGAAGCTGGTAAGAACAGATGATTGGTCCTTAAAAACTGAGGAATAAGAGTTGATCACAGAACCAAATAAGATGAAATGGACTGTTAAAAGTCACCTTCAGGCAGGGAGCAGTGTGAGATGAAGTTACCATCAGTTCCTAGTATCATCACCCTGTAATCCTCCCTTTCTTTAGGCCATACCCTTTTCAATGCAATTTCTGTTTGAAATGTTTTATTATTTATCAAGAGCAACTTAATGTGACTCCCATAGCTCTCTTAGCCAAGAGGCCTGAAACCCCCAGATTAGATCCCTGAAACGATGCCGCAAAGCTGAGCCCTTTTAATTTTGTCTGAGTCTTTTCATTTGCATAATGAATATTGAAGTCATTTACAGCTCTATAAGAACCCTCCATATGAGCTAGTGGCAAAATGTAACTCCCTTTATAACCAGGATTTTCTAAGTAGCATTCACCCAAAATAACTTGGGAAAATATTAAAATTGTGAATTGAAGATAGATTTGTCTGCATAATTTCAAGCATAAACATTCAGAAACAAAATGTATAATATTTGGCACAATTTAGTAATAAAATGGAGGGTAGTCAGAGAAGATGGCCAATTAAATTGGTATTCCTCATGTGCCCTTTTTGTCACCTACTTAGCACTGTAACTTGTAAAGTAACTAGGATTGACTATAGATGCCTAGGGGAGAACCAGGTGTACAGGCTGATACTCCCATTAAAACAAAGGAATAAAGCAGATAAATTTTAAAATGTATATGCTTTAAAGCATCAAATAGCTGTAGAAGCAACATAACACTGAGTTTTAAAAGCCAGCCACAGATGACCACACACTAAAGGTATCTATTCATATAAAATTCTAAACAGGCAAAACAATGGTGACAGAATACAGAATAGGGGTGTGTTCATCATGTATCACTGAATAACACATTATTACAAATTTAGAGGCTAAAAACAACACACACTTATTATTTCACAACTTCTGTGGGTTTGGAGATCAAACATGACTTAGCTGGATCCTCTACTTAAAGCATCCCAAAGAAGCAATCAGGGTATCTTCTCTGTGGCATCATCATCTAGTGGCTTGGCTAGGGAAGAATCTGCTTCCAAACTTATTCAGTTTGTTGGCAGAATTTATTTCCTTGTGGTGTAAAAACGAGAGACCCGGCTTCTGTGTGGCTGTTAACTGAAAGTTGCCTCCTGTCCTAGAGGTCCTGTCCTGCAGCTCCTAGAGGCTTCCCCCAATTCCTTACTACATGGATTTTCCCAACATAGTCACTTACTTGGTCAAGCCAGTAATGAGTCTCTAAAGCCAATTTACTAGCAAGAGGAAGTTGTACGCAATATAACAAGCACAGAGTGGACATCTTATCACCTTTACCATTTCTTTTTGCTAGAAGCAAGTTACAGGTCCCGTTCACACTCAGTAGGATGAGATTATCCAGAGAGGTGAACTCAAGAAGTCAGCATTCATTGGGTGGGAGTTTGGGAAGAGGAGAAGTGCCCCCTCTCTCTGCCCAGGTACTCATACAACAGTATTTATCTAAGAAGAAGTTACTGGAATGGTAAACAAAGGTGGTTTTTTGGATAGTGGAAATACTGTATTTTTTAATCTCATTGGTGGCTGCAGAAGTATAGTCATGTCAAAATAATGTAGCAAGTTGTGGAGTTTGGATTTTTGGCCTTTATGAATATTACACTTTGATGAAAATTTGACTTAAAATAAATATGCTGAGACTTTTTTCATATACCTGTTGGCCATTTATATGTATTCTTTGGAGAAACATTTGTCAAGTCCTTTGCCACTTACAGTAGGTATCTAAAATAGTCAAACTCAGAGAAGCTTAGAATGCAATAGTGGTTGACAGGAGCTGGGTAGTGGTGGAATTGGGAAGTTGTTATTCAAATGGTATCAGTTCATTTGTGCTAAATAAATAAATCCAAGGGATCTGCTGTACAACATAGTGCCTACAATGAACAATACTGTATTGTGCATTTCAACATTTCTGAGAGTAGATCTCATGTTGTGTTCTTAACCCACCCCGCCGACACACACACGCAAAGCAAAAAAGAAAGAGACAAGGAAACTCTGTAAGGTGTTGGACATGTCTATTATCTTGATTGTGGGAATGTTATCAGACTGTTTTCCTATATCCTAACTCATCAAATTTTATTTTATTTTTTTAAATAAATTCATTTATTTATTTGGCTGCATTTGGTCTTTTTTGCTGCGCACAGGCTTTCTCTAGTTGTGGCGAGCAGGGGCTGCTCTTCATTGTGCTGCACGGGCTCCTCATTTCGGTGGCTTCTCTTGTTGCGGAGCACTGGGCTCTAGGCGTGTGGGCTTCAGTACTTGCAGCACATGGGCTCAATAGTTGTGGCTCGTGGGCTCTAAAGCACAAGCTCAGTGGTTGTGGTACACAGGCTTAGTTACTCCATGGCATGTGGGACCTTCCTGGAGCAGGGGTCTAACCCATGTCCCCTGCATTGTCAGATGGATTCTTAACCACTGCGCCCCCTAGGAAGTCCCTCAAATTGTATTTTAAATAGTGCAGTTCTTTGCTTATCAATTATACCTCAATAAAGTTGTTGAAAAAAGTCTACCTAAAATAAACAAATTCACACTCATATACAAACATATACATTTACAATATGTATTGTGTACTTACTATATTTATATAATGTAAGTGCAAAAAAAGAAATTGGCTTTATTAATATCAATGTTTTATTCAATACTAACTACATCAAATTAAAGGAAAATCTATCTACCCTAAAGGAAATAATCTGTAGTAATATACTAGTTATTATTGTACTGTACCAAATATATAGCAACAAAATTTATAAAGGGAAATATTTATATGTCTTTTAGAGAATTTGATAAATATAGTATGGAAAAATCAAACAAAAATATGAATACTATAATCAAGTATTTCCTAAGTGATCGCATATATACATGTTTTTATTAAACCAGTGCAATATTTATAGAAAATTTCACTAATAAGTAACAAAGAAAATCTAAAGTTTCAAATATTAGATACTTTATAGGCCAAATTCCTTGATTATAGTCCAATAAGACTGTAAAAAACACACGAGTTCCAAATATTAATAAAAGAGAACAAAATTTTACTCCTTAAAATTTAAGAAACAGTCTTGGAAGATGGCAGAGTAGGAGGATGTGTGCTTACTCCCACTTGCAAGAGCACTGGAATTACAATTAACTACTGAACGATCATTGACAGAAAGACACTGGAA
Source organism: Hippopotamus amphibius kiboko (assembly GCF_030028045.1). Taxonomy (NCBI): domain Eukaryota; kingdom Metazoa; phylum Chordata; class Mammalia; order Artiodactyla; family Hippopotamidae; genus Hippopotamus; species Hippopotamus amphibius. The sequence continues at coordinate 24,480,735 of NC_080190.1, forward strand.
CTCACCAAAAACGACACCCCACATCCAGAGACAAAGGAGAAGCTGTAATGAGATGGTAGGAAGGGTGCAATCGTGTTAAAATCAAATCCCATAAATGCTGGGTGGGTGACTCACAAACTGGAGAACACATACCACAGAAGTCCACCCACTAAAGTGAGAGTTCTGAGCCCCACGTCAGGCTTCCCAACCCGGGGGTCTGGCAATGGGAGGAGGAATCCCCAGAGAATCAGACTTTGAAAGCCAGTGGGATTTGATTGCAGGATCTCCACAGGACTGGGGGAAACAATGACTCCACTCTGGGAGGGCACACAAAAAAGTGTGCTCACCAGGACCCAGGGGAAGGAGCAGTGATCCCATAGGAGACTGAATCAGACCTACCTGCTGGTGTTGGAGGGTTGCCTGCAGAGGTGAGGGGCAGCTGTGGCTCACCGAGGAGACAGGGACACTGGTGGCAGGAATTTTGGGAGGTGCTCATTGGCATGAGCCCTCCCAGAGCCTGCCATTAGCCCCACCAAATAGCCTGTAAGCTCCAGTGCTGGGTAGCCTCAGGCCAAACAACCAACAAGGTGGGAACACAGCCCCACCCATTGGCAGACAAGCAGATAAAAGTTTTACTGAGCTCCACCCACCCAGCCCAATCCACCATCAGTCCCTCCCATCAGGAAGCATGTACAAGCCTCCAGGATAGCTTCCTCCACAAGAGGGCAGACAACAGTATCAAGCAGTATCAGCAGTATTTCATCTTGCAGAACTGAAAACCACAGCCACAGAAAGAGAAAATGAAAAGGCAGAAGACTTTGTACCAGATGAATGGACAAGATGAAACCCCATAAAAACAACTAAATAAAGAGGAGATAGGTGCCCTTCCAGAAAATGAATTCAGAATAATGATAGTGAAGATGATCCAGGACTTTGAAAAAAGACTGGATGCAAACATCGAAAAGTTGCAAGAAAAGTTTACCAGAGACCTCTAAGAATTAAAGAGCAAACAAACAGAGATATGCAACACAATAACTGAAATGAAAAAACACTAGAAGGAAACAATAGCAGATTAACTGAGGCAGAAGGGCAAATAAGTGACCTCGAAGACAGAATGGTGATAATCACTGATGGAGAAAAGAATAAAGAAAAAAGAATGAAAAGAACTGAAGACAGCCTAAGAGACCTCTGGGACAATGTTAAATGCACCAGCATTCACATTATAGGGGTCCCAGAAGGAGAAGAGAGAGAAAGGACCCGAGAAAATATTGGAAGAGATTACAGTTGAAAACTTCCCTAACATGGGAAAGGAAATAGCTACCCAAGTCCAGGAAGCACAGAGAGTCCCAGGCAGGATAAACCCAAGGAGAAACAGGCCAAGACATATTGTAGTCAAGTTGACAAAAATCAAAGACAGAGAAATGCTATTTAAAGCAACAAGGGAAAAATGACAAATAACATACAAGGGAACTCGCATAAGGTTAACAGCTGATTTCTCAGCAGAAACTCTGCAAGCCAGAAGGGACTGGCATGATATATTTCAAGTGATGAAAGGGAAGAACCTGCAACCAAGAATACTCTACCCAGCAAGGATCTCATTCAGATACGATGGAGAAATCAAAAGCTTTATAGACAAGCAACAGCTAAGAGAATTCAGCACCACCAAACCAGCCCTACAACAAATGCTAAAGGAACTTCTCTAAGCGGGAAACATAAGAGAAGAAAAGGACCTACAAAAACAAAAACAAAACAATTAAGGAAATTGTAATGGGAACATACATATCAATAATTACCTTGAATGTAAATGGACTAAATGCCCCAACCAAAAGACACAGACTGGCTGAATGGAAACAAAAACAAGACCCTCCCATATATATGCTGTCTCCAAGAGACCCACTTCAGACCTAGGGACACATACAGACGGAAAGTGAGGGGATGGAAAAAGAAATTTCATGCAAATGGAAATCAAAAGAAAGCTGGAGTAGCAATTCTCATATCAGATAAAATAGACTTTAAAATAAAAAATGTTACAAGAGACAAGAAAGGACATTACATAAAGATCAAGGGATCCATCCAAGAACAGGAGATAACAATTGTAAATATATATGCACCCAGTATAGGAGCACCTCAATACATAAGGCAAATGCTAACAACTGTGAAAGAGGAAATGCAAAGCAGAAATAGAGACACAGATGTAGAGAACAAACATGGATACCAAATGGGGAAATCAGGGAGGGTTGGAGGGGAATGAATTGGGAGATTGGGATACCAAAATGTACACTCTAAATATATGCTGTTTATTGTCTGTTAACTGTATCTCAAAAGAAGTTCTTAAAAAAATAATAATTATGAGTTCCTCGAGAGTTGCATAATATTGAGTTGAAGGCTGATTTATAATTCTGATAAGCCTGTAACAAAGAAAATTCTGGAAATTTCCCTAGGTAATTTTACAGGTTATCACAAATTGTCTCACTCATATCTGAAAAATATGATACAAAAAGCATAGACAAAATTTATTTATAAATACAGGTCTGAAAATTCTAAATAAAATATCAATGAATTATACATTTAAAGAAAAGGATACCAAAAGAAAGTTGGGATTATTCTCAGACTGCCAATATATTTCAATGCTATATAATCTATCAAAAAAGAAACAATATATTTAAAGTAAAAATAACAGCTACAACTTATTAAGTAAAGAATATATCAATAAGTTAAAGGAGAACTAAAGTTGTAAAAAATATTGCGTCTAAAATGGAAATAGCAGGAAATCACCTATACCTGATCCTATTTATCAGTATTTATCCCCAAATAATAGCAAATATCATCTTAAAGAGAAGAATAATAAAGCCATTCTCATTAAAATCTGGGTCAGAATGACTGCTATCACCAATACTAATCAGCATTACTAATCAATATTGCAAAAATAATTGACTTACAATATTAGTTTCAGGTATCTAATACTTTTAAACCTTAGATGTTTTATCTAACTAATATAACAATTTAAAATAGGTCATAAGATGAGTAAAAGAAAATTAACTTAGAATGTAGATAACATACCTGTGTTTTTAGAATACCCAAGCAAAGTAATACTTAAAAATTAATAATTAATTTGATGTTTGAATACAAAATAAATCTATAAACCCAAATAGTTTTCTCTATTCAAACAATAATATGTTAGTAATAGAAATGAAAAAATTATAATGACCCAAAAGTATAAAATACCTAGAAGTAAATTTAATAAGAAATACAAAACACCTAACATGAAGAAATCTGTAAAATATTATAGAAGATCATTAAAAAGATCTTGATAAATGGAGTAACAGGTCATTTCACTAGATGGCATGAATTAACAGTATAAAAATGATGTCTCCTTCCCAACATACATATATACTTTGATATCTTTTTTTTCTTGAAGTATAATTGGCATAATATTACTTTCAGGTGTACAACTTAGTGATTCAACATATTTATACATTATGAAATGATCACAATAAGTCTAGTTAGTATATGTCACCATACAAAGTTTTCGCAATATGGTTGATTATGTTCCCTTTGCTGTATTTTAATTCCCTGTGACTTGTCTTATAACTGGAAGTTTATTACCTCTTAATTCCATTCACTTATTTGGCCCATTCCACAACCTCCCTTCTCCCTGGCAACTGCCAGTTCTCAGTATCTAATAGTCTGTTTCTGTTTTGCTATGTTTCTTTGTTTTGTCTTTTAGATTTCACATACAAGTGAAATCATGTGGTATTTGTCTTTCTCTGTCTGACTTATATCACTTGGCCCAGTACCCTCTAGGTCCATTTATGTTGCAAATGGCAAGATTTCATTCTTTTTATGGCTAAGTAGTGTTCCATTGTATGTATGTATATGTACATCTTCTTGATCCATTCATCTACTGATGGACACTTAGGTTGCTTCTATATCTTGACTATTGTAAATAATATTACAGTGAAGATAGGGGTGCATATATCTTTTCAAATCAGTGTTTTTGTGGTTTTTTGGATTAATACCCAGGAGTGACATTGCTGATTTGTCAGGCAATCCTATTTAATTTTTGAGGAAACTCCATGCTATTTTCTATAATGTATGCATCAGTTCTCAATCCCATCAACAGAACATGAGGGCTCCTTTTTCTCTACCTTCTCACCAACACTTATGACAGCCTTTTCACAGCTGTGTGAGGTGATACCTCATGGTACTTTGATTTGCATTTCTCAGATGATTAATGATTTTGAACATCTTTTCATGTGTCGGTTGGTCATTTGTATGTCTTCTTTGGAAAAATGTCCATTTGGGTCCTCTTCCCATTTGTTAATTGGATTGTTTTGGGTTTTTTGTTTTTGTTTTTGTTTTTGATATTAAGTTGTGTTAGCACATATATTTTGCATCTTAACCAAAATATGACATATTATTTGCAAATACCTTTTCCAGTAGTTGCCTTTTTGTTTTGTTGATGGTTTCCTTCACTGTGCAAAAGCATGTTAGTTTGATATAGTCCCATTTGCTTATTTTTGGTTTTGTTTCCCTTGCTTGAGGAGACAGATTCAAAAAAATATTGCTAAGACTGATGTCATAGAGCTTACTCTCTATGTTTTCTTCTAGGATTTTTATGGTCTCAGGTCTTACAGTTAGGTCTTTAATCCATTTGGGTTTTTTGTATATGGCCTCAGAAAATCATCTAGTTTCATTCTTGCCGGGTAGAATATTTTGGGGTGGAAGTTTTTCATTTCAATACTCTAAATATATCTAAGTTTCTAATGAAAAACCAGCTAATAATCTTATGGAGATTTCCTTGTATGTGACTCCTTGTTTTTCTCTTCTGCCTTTAAAATTCTCCCTTTATCTTCAACTGTTTCCATTTTAATTATGATCTGTCTTGGAGTGAATCTCCTCAGGATCATCTTGTTTGTGACTCTCTCTGCTTACTGGACCTGGGGATCTATTTCCTTCTCCAAGTTAGGGAAGTTTTCAGCCATTATTTCTTCAGATAAGTTTTCTGGTCTTTTCTCTCTCTTCTCTTTCTGGAACTCCTGTAATGTGAATGTTAGTACTCTTGATGTTTGCAGCAGCCTCTTAAACTATTCTCATTAAAAAAAATTTTTCTTTGTGTTGTTCCAATTGGGTGGTTTCTAATATTCTGTCTTCTAGATTATAGATCTGTTCTTCTGTGTCACCTAATCTTTGTTGATTCCCTCTACTGTATTTTTTATTTCAGTTATTATACTCTTCAGATCTGATTGGTTCTTTCTTATATTGTCTAAATCTTTGTTGCAGTTCTCACTCTGTTCTGCCATTCATCTCCTGAGTTCACTTAGCAGTTTTATCACCATTATTTAGACCTCTTCATCATGTAAATTACTTATCTCCTTTTATTAGTGTTTTTAAACGGGGTTTATCTTTTTTCCACCTTGGAACATACTTCACTGTCTTCTCATTTTGTCTGACTTTCTGTCACATATGTAATTTCAAACTAGTAGCAACATTTAAAAAGTAGAAAAAGAAAGTAAAAAGAAAAAACTCACAAAAACAAACAAAAAAGTGAAGAGACAGGTTAAATTAGTTTGGGTATATTTTATGTAACCCAGTATATTACCATTTCAATATGCAGTGAATATAAAACAATTAGTAATTAAATGTTTCTTATTATTTTTGTTTTTCCTACTAATTCTTTGACATCAGTATCTATTTTACATAGAAAGTTCATTTCAATTCAGACTTCAACAGCATGTAACTAATGGCTGCCATATTGGATCCTCTTTCCACCCTTCACCGTTTGGTGAAATCAATGCTGTGAACTGAATTGATCAGGCCCTTTTGTTGTATGATTTCTTGTAGAATTCTGCCAAAAAGAGGTGTAAATAAAAGGGACTTAGAGTAAAAGGACAGTGAGGTTGGTGTATTTATTCTTGCATATATCTCCCTGCTGGGCTGTGAGTTGATTTCATCCCTCTCCTGAAGGAAATACTTTTTTAGGTGCCTCTCTCCTGCAGGGTTCTGGTAACCAATCTCTTCTCTTGCCATCCCTATTCTTCCTGTCCTTCCAAGCAGAAGGAATAAGGAAGGTCTTTTACTATTTGTTGTCTTCCCTTAACTTTGCCTCATCTTTATAAATTGTCCCTTTACTAAACCTTTTAATTTACCCTGTTTGTGCCATCTTTTTCATGCCAGAATCCTAATTGATATAGTTATTCAATTCAAAGAGTGTAAAAGCATACCACATCACACATAGACAATGTACAAATATAACCAGATCTGTTATAGAGTTAAATATAAGGTATACAACTTTTGAAGAAATTTTTGCATAATTTTTTAGGAAGAAGCACAAAATTGAGAAACCATAAAGTAAAAATCAAAACAGGTAAGCAAAAAACCCTGTGAGATTAGATGATATTATAACTAGGAGGTTTATTCAGCTACATCCATCAAAAAATAGAAGATTTAAAAAATAGAGAAAAATATTGACATCATACAAAATAAACAAAATATTGATGTCAATTTACAAAGATCTACAGATTTATTATGAGATCAATCAGAAAAATGGACAATAAATTTAAACAGAAAGTGTACCAGAAATTAAATGCAAATGTCAAATAAATATATGAAAAGTTGTTCAAGTTTATTAGTAGTTGGTCAATCACAAATTAAAACAATAATGTCATTTTATTTTTCATTGACAAAATGGAAAATTGTCTTTATTCAGTTATGAAAAAAGTGCAGGGAAAGAAACACCATCATAGATCATTGGTATAAGTGTAAATTTCCACAACCACCTTCTTTGATAGTAAAACGGCTTTATCTATAATCATAAAATCAAAATACGCCTTTGCTTTGCTTCTGCAACCCCATAATTAGTCACTTATCAAGATGAAATAAAGTTATCAGTATCTAAGGATGTATACACAAGGATGTTTATTACTGTATTGTGACAGGAAATACATGGCGGTGGGTGGGGAGGGGAGTCTACCATAGGGGGAATATTGGAAAAAGTTATGGGTATTCATTTTATAAAACAGAATGAAGCTAATAAAAACAGGTTGTGTCTACATGTATTGACCTGGTAAATGGGCCATATTATTGTTAATAAGGAAAAATACACAGAATAATGTGTATTTATAATCTGATTTTATCAAAAATCAAGAATTAAAAAGAGAAAAACACATAATATGTATTTATATGTACATAGAAAACCATTGTAGAAGGAAAGTTACTAAACAATAATAATTACATCAATATATTGGGAGTGAAGAGGGAAAAGAGATATTACAGTTATACAGATTAAAAATATGACAGTTGATTCATTATAAAAGCAAATGCTTTGAAATAAGAATAAAGAACAAAAAAGGAAAACTACACAAAACATTATTTATCATGGTTATAAATTTATAAAATGGTTATAATTTATAAAAGCTTCTCTTTGTTACCATCCCAGAATCAGATGCTAGGTACAATCTAAATACCTGAAGCTTGCAAAAAGAGAGGATTCTCACTCATACAGAACTAGCTTCCTAAGAGACCGTCCTATTATCATACCTTCTATTCTGCATTACCAATGTCAGTTACCAATTTAGAGCCTTCTGATCAATGTATACTTACGCATTCATTAACTGATATAATTATTTTAACAGCTTAATTGACAGTTTTGGCAATAGATCTGTCCAAGTTTAATTCAGAAAAAAAAATCTGTCCTGGGAATTGTGCTTTCCTTGGGTTCTATCTCAAGGAATTGCTTTCTAAATTAGGAGTATATAGCTATATTTAGTCTTATATATATTTCAGTCTAAAACGCTTAGGTAGCAACAGAAGGAGCTGAGTGAGATCTTTATCACAAGTTACCAGAAATGTGAATACTCAATAATCCCTCGCCATGTGGAGAAAAGGGTACGCTCTTGCACTGCTGGTGGGAATGTAAATTGATACAGCCACTATGGAGAGCAGTATGGAGGTTCCTTGAAAAACTAAAAATAGAGTTACCATATGACCCAGCAATCTCACTGCTGGGCATATACTCAGAGAAAACCATAATTCAAAAAGACACATGCACTCCAATGTTCATTGCAACGCCATTTACAATAGCCAGGACATGGAAGCAACCTAAATGTCCATCAACAGATGAAGGGATAAAAAAGATGTGGTACATATATACAATGGAATATTACTCAGCTGTAAAAAGCAATGAAACTGGGACATTTTTAGAGACATGGATGGACTTGGAGACTGTCATACAGAATGAAGTGAATCAGAAAGAGAAAAACAGATATCATATTAACACATGTATGTGGACTATAGAAAAATGGTACAAATCAACCGGTTTGCAAGGCAGAAATAGAGACACATATGTAGAGAACAAACATATGGACACCAAGTGGGGAAAGTGGGGAGGGTTGGGGGGTAATGAATTGGGAGATTGGGATACCAAATTGTACACTCTAAATACATGCAGTTTATTGTATCTTACTGTATCTCAATAAAAGTTCTTTAAAAAATCCCTCTCCTTGTTTTTTTCTATTTTTAAGTGAAGATTTCATAACTTTATTGTAAGTAATAATATATTTTAAACTTATTTTTTAGCTATGTATATATAATATAATTTTATAGCATAATTAGTGTAGTTTATGGGAGCAAGACAAAAAACCTCTCAAATTTCTGCTATTTTAGGATAAATGTTATTCAAAACAAAGTTCCCTGGCAAACAAAACTTACCCTCTTAATGCAAAACCAAAGGATAGCTGGTCTATTAGCAGTTTTGACTGGGAGCTATTTGAGAGCCTGCCTAGCTTATCTGAATTTATTTTGTGAGAAATCCATGAAAATTTTTCACAGTTTTCAACTTACTCCAGCCACTTTCACTGCCTGGCGCATTCATCCCAACTTCAATCATGCTATTTTTTGTACCCAGTCCTAGTTGAAATTTCATCTCGTTTCCAATGATTTCCTTAACGACAGTGATTGGAAATTGAATTTTTTATCTCTTATCCAACACTGTCATGTATTTTTAATAATGGTGTACATGTTTTAGTACCCTTAATGTGTTATATAAATTTCAAGTGGCAATTAGTAGAGCTTTGCACAAACTAGTTACCAATATAATTTTAACTAAAAATATTGAATATGAAAAGATTTGCTCTAATTTTATACCATATTTAAATAATCCTTAACATATTCTAATCTGGATGTTTTGGGGAACTGCAGAAATAGTCTAAGTTTTATAACAGAAACTAGTTAATATGAGTCAGAAAGTTGGAAAAGAGAAAACAGTCCGCTGGTTCTATATCTATTTTATATCACTTTGGAGACCAGAGAATGTTGGAATCAAAAGATTTATAAAACATTAGCCCTGCAGGTTTCCTGTGTTTATTTTCCCAGATGGTACATTGCATATTGTGGGTATTCATACAATACAGAGAAGATTAATCAAAAGAGCAAAACCCATAAATGTCTTTTTTAATCATAATTTCAATTCTCTCCTTTCTCCATCTCCAAAGATTTGGATAAAATATTTTCCCACATTGGCAGTATTTTTCTTTGAAATGCACATTCCTAGTGTGGACCAGTTACATGTCATTCTAGGCCAGAGGTCTCTAAAATGGTTAGCATATACTAAAGTTTCACCTATGAATCTGTGGTATGTATTCAGAACCCCTGATAATTTTCAGTAAACACAGGTAGAGAATCCAAATGGAAGTGTTTGCTTACTTTAGGAAAACAAAGGTTGGAAGATTTGTATAAACTTTCATTCCATAATATAGGGCTTGCCCATCCCTGCCTCTGACCATGTTCATACACACCTCCTCAAAATAACTCCCACTTCTCTCTTGTTCATTAGTCCTTATTTAGTGGTTACTTTAAATTCCATCCCCCCAATAGTTTCCTCCACATTGTCTTGCAAGATTTTCCTACTCCGATAATTCATTTATTCAGATTTCCATTTACTACATATCTAATAATTGTCATATTCTACTATATATATTTTCTAACTTGTTAATGTGTTATTTTACCATTATGCTTGGATTGGATTGTGTTTTTCATAGTTTGAGAGTAAGCGTCTTAATATCAGAAACTTTGTTCCATCAGTGTTTTGCCCACTTAGGGTTTAAAGAATGATGGCAAAAAATATATAATTAATATATTACATGACAGAGTTGGGAAAAATTTAAAAAGAATAATAAAAAGTTGAAATTATGGACATTATATGATGAGGTAAAATTGAATTTTGATCTTTGTAAAAGTACTACCTTTTGATCCACAGAAACTAAAGCACAAGTGTGTAACAAGGTTGTGTTGTAGAATAGACATACATGTAAAGAAGCCTTTGGTGTTGTATTTGGCTGGAACCTATAGCATTTTAGAGTAAATCTGCATGTTACAGATACATTATTGAAAATGGTTGGAATTTAGGATACAAGAGCTGAAAGCACATGAGGTTGGGAAGGTACATATAAACAAGCTCATGAAAGCCCTGTATGCCACTTTTTAAGCTTTGATTTATTGAGCACTGTTATTATAGACACTGAAATTTATCTGTGTATGTTATATATATCTCATTTAATCTTTGCATCAGCCTAATGTAAGGGCATTACTATCCACATAAATGCAGAAACTTAACTTTAGTAAAGTAGGACAACTGAGAATAAGTAGACAAGGGAAGTTTGAATTAACATGCTAAGAAGTTGCAAATAATTACAGAGTGAATGAATCAATTAAACAATTAGATCAGAAGAATGATCGTGTCAGATCTAGTTTATAAAACAGATGAAAACTTCTTTGGTTTTTAGTCAAAGAATAGTAATTGTGAGGGAGTTATATAATAATTTGGGGGAAAAGAGAATTTCCCCAGAAGATTTTGGTAACTTCTCTCCTACTCAGTTGAGTATCACTGCCTCACAAATATAGTTTGGCAGCCACATGAAGAATAGAGTTTTATTATGCATAGTTCAATTTAATATTCTGAGAAAGAGAATATTCAGTGTATTCTCTGCATGGGTCAGATCATGCTTGTAATACAGCACCTATTTGTACGGCACCAGTTAATAAGAGAAATTGATAAAGCTCCAAATATCTAGGGGCAAGCAATTAGGATGGCTAGGGCACTCAAAATCATATTAATATGGAAAAGAAATCTGGATGTTTATTTGAAGAAGGGAAAATTTGTGGGGAGCATCAGACATGCCTTCAAATGTTTAAAAGGTTGTTACATACATGGTAGAGGAAATCAAGTGTTTTGAGTTGTAAAATATAAGTTTTTAAGAGTTCAGTTCAATAGAAAAGAGCATGTATAATAATCATAAGTTGGAGTGGATTGTCATTGAAGTAGGTGAATTTCTGCTCACTAGAGGTTTGAAAATATAGGTTGCACAACCTCTCATCAGAGGTATTGTTCTCTTTAATTTTTCCATTGGATGTGGGAAATATCTTAACACTAGGATTTTCTATGTTTCAAACAAGAAGTAATCCAACTAAAACAATTTGCCTGTAAGGGAAGTCATTAGCTTATATAAACGGAAATCATGAGATAGGGCATGCTGCAGGAATGGTTAAGACCCAGAAATTACATAGCCCTATCACCAGGGACACAGTTTCACTTTCCAATCTGGCTTCACTCATGTTGGCTCTAAGTTGGCATGGATTTTGAGTTACATTCATCTTGGTTCATATTAGGCAAGAGAACTCTTTAGCTTCAATTAATTGTACCATGTTTATTCTCATGCCTGAAATTAACATAACATGCATAATGTTCTGACTGTAAGTCTGAGTTATAAGTCCATCCCTGACCCATAATACGTGGGGAATAAACTATGAGTATACTGATAAATTTGGCATATCCTCCTGAACAAGGGTTTTTGATCTTTAGCATGCATTAGAGTCATCTGTAATACTTGTTAAAACACAGATTGGTGGGCCCCACTCCCATTCTTTCTGATTCAGTAGGTCTGGGGCCCCATGATTTGTTTTTTTAAGACTCCCCCATGTGATGATGATAACATTGGTTCAGGGACCACACTTTGAAAACTACTCCCAGGCCCCATCTCAAAGCAATTAAATAAGAATCTCTGATGATGGGACCCAAGCATCTGTATTTTTTTAAATGTGTGTACAGGGACTTCCCTGGTAGTCCAGCAGTTAAGACTCTGAGCTCCACTCCAGGGAGCGTGGGTTTGATGCCTGGTTGGGGAACTAAGGTCTGACATGCTGCGAGGCATGACCCAAAACAAACAAACAAACAAACAAACAAAGAAATAAAATGTACAAATCACTGGGGACCTTGCAGATTCTGACTTGGTAGGTCTGGGATGAGGCTTGAGATTTTGTCTTTCTGATAAATTCTTAGGTGATGCTGATGCTTCTGGTTCATGGACCTCACTTTGAACGATGATCTAGACTCAATCCTGATTGAATTAATCTGGGGAGAAGCCAGGTGTTCCTAATGTGGAGATGTAGTTGTGAATCATTGTCTTAAGCAATCAGGACCCAGGAGCTAAAAGCCAACCCAAGAGCAAGAGGAAAAGTGGGTTTCTTCTAGAAAGACAATCTCTTGGCTAGCAGGTGGGTTGGATGAGTTAGGTTTTGGGGCATCTTGTTTTTAGGAAATGTCTTGAGCTCCTTTGTGTTAGCTCACACAAAAGAGAACTCAGTTTCAGAGACTCCTTATAGTTGAAATATAAATTCAAATAGAGACATTTGTTTTTCAGTTCAAAAAAAAACCTGAAATCATGAAAATCTTCTATTACCAGGCTCCAAGTCACGATGTGTTTTAAAAGGAAGTCACCAGCATTTTAATCCTCCGTTAGAATCACAGACACCTACGCAGCTGTTATCAGAAGAAAAGGTAAGAAAAACAATTTTTTTTTCCGCCAACAGAAAAGAATTTGGATTAACACATTAGTCACTTCTTTTTTCTAACTCATCTGCAGCATTTACTTTAACTTTGCTAATGTGTTTTGCTTACTAATAACTGCTGATCTGTCCTGATTGAATAGATTATAGGAAAGATTTGCATGATAGAGAATCAATAGGCCAAGTTTAAATCCCCAGGCAACATGGAGAAAGGAAACAGGACACATTAATGTGGTGCCTGTTGACAAATTGTAAGCAGAGAAGTAAAAAAGAAATGTATACATATATATGTATATGTGTATACACACACACACACTCTTTGGGGAAAAAAAAGGTCTGTGATGTCAAAAGTGGAAATACCTACAGCCACTGTGGAAAACAATTTGGAGGTTCCTTAAAAAACTACAAATAAAACTACCATATGATCCAGTAATCCCACTACTGGGCATATACCCAAAGAAAACCATAATCCCAAAAGAAACTTGTACCATAATGTTTATTGCAGCACTATTTACAATAGCCAGGACATGGAAGCAACCTAAATGCCCATCAACAAATGAATGGATACAGAAGATGTGGCATATATATACAATGGAATATTACTCAGCTATAAAAAGGGATGAGATGGAGCTATATGTAAGGAGGTGGATAGACCTAGAGTCTGTCATACAGAGTGAAGTAAGTCAGAAAGAGAAAGACAAATATTGTATGCTAACTCACATATATGGAATCTAAAAATGGTACTGATGAACTCAGTGACAAGAACAAGGAAGCAGATACAGAGAATGGACTGGAGAACTCAAGGTTTGGGAGGGGGCAGGGGGTGAAGGGGAAGCTGAGACGAAGCGAGAGAGTAGCACAGACATATATATACTACCAACTGTAAAACAGACAGTCAGTGGGAAGTTGTATAACAAAGGGAGTCCAACTCGAGGATGGAAGATGCCTTAGAGGACTGGGGCGAGGAGGGTGGGGGAGACTCTGGGGGGGGGGGGAGTCAAGGAAGGGAGGGAATACGGGGATATGTGTATAAAAACAGATGCTTGAACTTGGTGTACCCCCCAAAAAATAATAAATAAATAAATAAAATTTTTAAAAAAAAGTGGAAATACCAGGAAAATTCAGCTAAGTGGTCTTAAGCCTTTGCTTTTTCCCACACTCATAAAAACTGCTTCAACCTGATGTTGGATTCTGTCTATTAATAGGAGAAAAATGACTCATAATTAACTCCTTAGATACACACTCTGTTTTGCCCAGTATGAAGTGATATACTTTGACTATATACGTATGAGACTACTTTAAGAGAGTCTTATCCCATAAATAAGGGAGAGGAGAGAGGGAGGGAAAGGAGGCATTTTTCTATGGATTTTTTTGTTGTCCCATTCTATTTGATTCTGATGCATGAAGCATGGTTTGTTGGATTGAGTTGGGTCTGCTAGAGTCATATTTTAAAACTCAGGTAGCACCTCTTCCAGTTATCCACTGCCTTTCTATGGTATATTTTATCATTAGGATCTGCAGGGAAAGCCTCATAAAAATTACAGATTTTATCACCCTACATTAAAGTGACTGGTATGATGGTCTGGATGACTTAAGAAAATGGCTAATTATCCATCTTTTACCATTTGCAAGGTCAGTGTATCAACTGCTGAGAGGGCCAGTATTGAATAAAGGGCTGACAAGAATTTGAGACGTTTTGTGAAAAGATCAATGACCTTCATTTGTCATAGGAGGTAAAACAGGCTCTAATAATTCCAGTAGAGGGCAGAAATTCCTACATGAGCATGTCCTATGTCAGAGGCCAGCAGCAGATGAAAATGATACTGATAGTAGTAGCAATAGCAAAAATAATTACTAATTGAGTTATTAGTCAGGCATCATACACATATCCTTTCATTTAATTTTCAAAACGAGCACCAAAGGTTTTTATTATCCTCTTTTTACTAACGAAGCAGCAGGCTTTGAGAATTTAAGTAATATACCAGAATGAGTTGGCCAAACTTGTATATAACAGAAGTAAGACTTTTGAGTCCAGGACAGGGACGCAGGTTGGTACCTGGAAAACTAACAGGACTACAATTAACATCCTATAGTGCTCTGGTGATGGTCTTATGTGACCTCCTCTGATTGTATGCCCAACATATTAATATTTCTGCAAGGATGTTACTAGGTGTTCTGGAATTGAGGGGCTAGTTCTGGGTGGGTAGGAGTGGGTTAGGATTCATGAGAAATCTGGGTTACATGATTTTAAGCAAGTTTATGTCTTGTAATACCTCTCCAAGAGGGAGATATTTGAAACATAATCACTATATTTCAGAACATTATCTCCAGTGGAACACAGTTTGGGAAGAGCTGAACTAGGACACAAATACAAGACCAAGAGTTTAAATCCTAGCCTCCAGATCTGCCTGGATGACTAAGGAGCCCACCCCCCACCCCACCCCAATTGGTAAAGTTGATATGATGCATTTTGCATGAGTAATAGGATAATAATAATGCTTTCTCATGTCACAAGTTGATGAAAAGTTCCCTCGTAATTTAAATGTGATCTATGCAAAGTAACTATTTAAAAGCATTGTTATTTATCCAGGAAGTTGATACATAGGATTACTGTCTCCAAAACTTTTTCTAGCTGGCTTTTCTGTAAGGACATCACTTGAAGCTATAGTTTACCTGAGGTAACGGCTCAGAGCACATACTAATCTTTTCCCCCCTACGAAAGATTTGAGGAGACTTAGAACAAGACAGGTACCTATTTGCATATATATAAGAAAAGAAGACCAAAAAAGTTAGACCTATTGGTAAATTTAGTGGATATGAGGAAAGGAGAAAGTAATAATGTAGATTGTCACCCTATAAGAGTGTAACATTATTAAAGGTAAACCTCAATTTATGAGAACTTATTTGTTCTCAAAGAATGGGAATAAATAATATTGTTAGGGGAAAGAAGAGAAGAAATTGCATGAGTTTAGAGAGGGTTAGGGGACAGAGCCAGATGATCCTATCTGCTTAATCTAAAATATTTTTTAAACTCCCGTATTTTAAAACTTCATTTGAAATTTATCTCACCTTACCTCCAAGATTTCATCTATATATCAATAATTGACACACTTGGATAGGGATTGTAAACATCAGAGATTATATGATGATCTATGTTATTCTATGAATCCAGGAAGACTGCCAACTAAGATATGTAGAATATAAAAACAAAATAAAAATTTGACATGTATGTGTTTGAAATGACTGGATTATATCATCAGAATATACCGAGCATACAGATTAAATAAGAACTTATTTACTTTTGAGGCAGACCAAGCACCATATCACAGAAACCCTTAAATCTTTAGAAATTGAGGGATTGCCATATCTGGCATCTTTTCTACTGAAATAAGGAATTCTTTTTATTGATTAAGATGCTGTCTCTATTACTCTGTACACTCTACAGAATGTACTTGAACCAAAGTGCCTGAACTCAAAGAATAATGGTACTTAAGTTCAAGTGACTTATTTATTTTAGTCAAAACAGGCCTTGAGGGGTCCTACATTTTCCAAACAAGGTAACTGGGTCCAACTAGGGAGCTGTATGTTCTCAAAGCAGATTGATGACAGAGACAGGGCTTCAAGTTTCCATTCACCTGATTTGTGACCCTTTAAGAGACAATCCACCTGTCATTTTGTATCTCCATCCTCAGAGCTATAGTATATTTTGTAAATCAAAGAGCTTCAGAGCTAATTAGAAATCAAAACAAGAATGCATCCAATGAACATACAAAAGAAAACAGTCTTCAAGCTGCCTTGGAAGGAAAAGAATGGACTGTATTTCTCCTTCAGAAAGTGTTTTGGGAATGAAGCTAAGCACTTAGAGAGAGTTAATATTTACCATGATATGTAATTACAGGAATTTGAGTTGATGCTCGTGGGTAAAAATGGTCCCCATCTTTTCAGCAAGCATTTTCTGCTCAGCCATGGGGAGGGAGAAAACACCACTGAGAGATGTGACTGAATTATTAAAAACCTAGTCTGCTTATAAGGATTAATTGTGAATTCTGAATCAATATTTTATCCTTTTAGCTAGTGAAAAATGTATAAGACAGCCCCCTTTTTTTTTCGCAAATACCCCAGTATAATTTTTTTAAAAAAGACCTAAACCTCCAATTGTCATCTCCTTCTGCTTTACCTGTGTTACATTGATTAGCTAAATTCTGATCGAGCTGGGAACAGTCTCTGAGAGCCTCTGTGCCCAGCGTCACTGCAACCATAATATCTCCCCACCCACACAACAGCTTGATTTTTTTAAATTTATTTACTCACTGATGAAACATTTATTGGTCACTTAAATGCAGGTGACTGTTAAGTGCTTTGGGGTATATAGCCCAAGCCTACCGGCAACATACAGACATCATTATGCTGAAATGCCTACGTGAAATTCAGCTTTCCTTATGCACATCACTGTGTGTACCTGTGTGTGTGTGTGTGCGCGTGTGTGCATGCGTGCACACATGATAGACGTATCTATTGATTCACAACAACAAAACAAAAAGCCTAAGTAGCTCTGTCTCCTACCTACTATTTGCACAGGATAATATTATCCTCTCTTTAAAGTCTCTCCCAGACCAACAATTTTTGGAAGTTCTCAAGCAGTATCTCACATGAAAGCACTGTAAACACATGGATGTGAACATGAGTTTGGAGTTTGAGTCCTGTCTACACAACTTAATAGTTTTGTAACTTTGGGCAAGTTCCTTAACCTCAATTTTGTCATCTGCACAATGGAAATGAACAAAGTACATATCCTCTCTCCCCAGATTTGTTATAAAGATCAATTAATGTAAAAACACCTAGAATAGTGCCTGGTATAAAACAACTCCTCAATAGTCATGTATTATAATTATATGTATAGAGATGTGGACTATGTTTCAATAGCTCTGAGATGCATTTTTTCCCCTATTTTAGCATCTCTGAAATTGGGCTGTGAATTTGAAGCTACAGTGTCTTAAATACAATGAAAGACAGCTATATGAAATGCACACATGTATATCATGTGTCCATACATATTAACATACTCATAGTAATATATATTATCATGGGCTCGAGAGTAGTCCTATCAGCCACCTTAATATATCTACCCTTTTTCTCCTTCTTAATCCAGTTCAGTGTGGCAATCTGACATGCAGGTCTTGGTTCATGTAATGATGTGGGCATTACAGCTTGAAGCTAATAACACTGCTTGTGTTTCTGCTGACGCCTGTGCTAGGATATGTCAGGCAATGTCTAGAGCATTAAGGTATCTATAGAAAGCAGCCATTTCTATTACTATAAGAGTGGTTGGTACTTATTATGCCCCAAATCACTTTTTTCTGCTAACATGGAAATGATGTTTTGAATGTAGCTTTGTGTCATGCTGTGGAATTATAACATACAGCAGTGCTGCTTGGGACTCCTTATACATTGCAGATTTTAATTAACCAACCGATTCAGCTTTGGTTAGCAGACTGCCCTTCCTAAGGCTCAAGTTTATATCCTGGGGCTAAGCTCAGGCCAGAAGGGGAAGCCAAGTCCTCACAAATTATCCCTCTGCTCAGGCAGGAATGAATATCTGACTCTGGTTTGAGGAAGAATTGTTTCCTAGGTATCTATTCACCTCGCAAGTTGCCTATATGAGCTGCATAAATGCCACAGCTGAGTAAACAGGTTGTGATGTACAATGTAAGTGTGGCAGCCCTGGTGTCTGTTTCCATGATGTTCTTTCGGCTTGTTTGTGCTCAAATACATTTCCTGCCCAACCCCTGCTCCACTGCATATTATAAACAATTGACCTCTGCAAACTGTATTTTTCAGACTCCCTTTCCCTATGGTCTCCAGCTAGGTTTAGCCAATGGCAAATACAAGATATTAGAGGGAGGAGAAAAGAACCTGCATTATTTTTCACTCTCTGTGTGTTTATTGGCACTGTTCCTGGCAGGCTGCATCCTACCCTTGCTGGACATCTTTTCTCCCTTCGGCCCCACCTCCCATCATTTTTGCCCACTCAAGATAGCCAGTCTCTTGGGTTCTAGTGATTCTGTTTCCTCCCTTTATCCCCACAGCCTAAGGGTGGTGGTGACTTGGTGCATTTGCTAATTTCTGAGTTGTCTACTGTTTGTATTTTAGCTTTTGCCATATCTTTGTAATTAGTTTTCTATATTAAAATACTGCTATTCACATGGAATGGCTGTTACTTTCCTGACATAGATCCATGCCAAAAAACCTTGGGAGCACCAGTCCTACAAAACCTTGAGATCTACCCTGATGTATCTGAATGCTGGTGAAGACAATGTAAATTTAAGTTGAGATCTGTAATATATATATCATTAACTGGTGTGGTCAGATGAGTGTCATTTAACAGATATCAAGAATGATGGAACTTTAGAGCAGGCTGATAGAAAAGACTAGAGACTAATGATTTACTTTGGAGTATAGGATGCTATAGAAGCCAAGGGAAAATATTGCAAATTAATAACAACAAAGTTACAGACAGCTAATATCATTTGTTTTGATCTTTACATTTGCCAAGCATTAAGTTGTCAACATGTGTTCTGCAGTTTAACGTGACAAACCTTGTAAGGAGAGCATTATTAACATATAATGATGTAGAAACAGAAGGTAGGAGATGTGAAGTGGTTCTTCTAAGTTCACACTGCTAGTAAGTGGCAGAACTAAGCTGTCAAATATGATGCTGGTTTACCTGCTCGGCCCACCTGGAACGTGCCAACCTGGCTCCAAATTTTGGGCATTTTTATAATCTCTTGTGTCTCTCTACAATGGTCTTCCCTCAGATCTTCACACTTCTCTCTTTGTAAACATCTAGACAAAGTGTGTCAGTCTATTTGCTTATGATTTTCTCCTATTCCTCCAACCCCAGCTAGGACATAAGCGTCATGAGAGCTAGGACTTTGACTGTCTTTCCGCCTTTGTATTCCTGTGCCTGGCACATAGTAGCTACATGGTAACTGTTCATTGAATGGAAGAATGGCACGTAGTGGGCTTGCAATTAATATTCATTCCCATTTCCTATCCTAATTCTAAATTTGGGCACCTAATTTTGGTGCCCAAAACCAGCCCCTCAGCCACTTTCAAGGACATATTGTCTACATACATAAAAGTCAATGGGACTACTTCCAGAAACAAAACAAAACAAACAAAAAACCAAAAACGAACAAAACCTTTTAGGGCAATCTATAAGCGGGAGGATTTGAAACCATCTTTCGCAGCCACTATTGTCATGTAGCCTGAGGAATGAAATTCCTACCTGGGCAAACCATTCATATTTTTTAGGTAATTAAAGTAATGAGGTTGTCTGAGAGCTCAATTCATTGTATGACATTCCCTCAGGTCCAATTCATCTTCTTTTGTTTCTGACTCCAGCTAACAGTTCTATGGAGGAAAATCACATAGAATAGTGGGAACTCATGCAGAGCCTTGTAGAGGAACAAGCTACTTGCTACTTCCAAGAGAGAAATGAGTGAAGGAAAAAGAAGGCCTGAGCCTACCTTTTCTGTTTAAGCAAGAACTGTGTACTGTGAACAGGCCTCCTGGTGAGGCCTGGGGAGCTTCAGCCTCTGCCAAGCCCTCTACGTGGACATTAGACAGACCTTGTGTTTGAAATATATATACATAAAAGGCAAATACATGGAGACATAGTTTATTTCACCAGGGATCGGTATAGCACAAAAGGATATGTGTATTCCTACGGAAATAGAGTTTCAAACAGGAAGCAAAGCACTGTTTCTTTTCAAGACAAAAGCTTGGAGGGAAAATTTGCCTTTGAGAGGGATAGCTTGAGCTGCTGCGCATCCTTAACAGACCGTTCCTCACTGCAAGTTCAGCCCAAAAGGAAGAAATATCAAGAGAGGCTCTCCGAGTGTGTTTAAATCCTAATTACTAGTTGGGCAAGTGTCTGTGGTTGTTCTCTGTCATGATTTTATCTCCGAACCTCAGTGGCTTCATCAGTGAATTGGAGGGTAATAATCTGAATGCAAGAAACAGAATCCAAATGACTAATTTATGTTTGAAAAATGATTTTATTGAAAGGATGCAGTAAAAGATATATTTGCTGTAGCTCATGGAATCAAAGGAAGAACTAAGCAACTGAACATTGTTGGAAAGATCAAGAACCACAGTAGAGCTGGGTCTTTCTGAACAGATGAATTTGTTTCAACTCTATTCCACCTCTCTGTATATGTTGTTCAAATTTCCAAGAGAGAGAATCTCGTTGTGCTCGTTTGGGTCTTGTACCTGTCCTTGTATCAAGGGGAGCTACTCCCTTTGATTGGCTGCCCCACAAGAACTTCCTGGAATAGGAAAGGGAAAGTTTTCTCCCAGAAGGAAAAACAATCAAACAAACAGCAACTAAAAAAGAAATAACCACTAGACTTGAGTCTTAGGGGCACCGCAGAGTTGAAAAAAGAGCATATATCAATTCTTAGCTTAATGCATAATGTAAACAACAAATAAATGCTAAGTATGAAATAAATTGTGATACTACAAGTAGGGTAACTATAGCATCAGTACTATTACCAGTAGCAACAGCAACAATAACACTACTGCTTTGAGGATGACATGGTCTTTAGCTTTAGCTAGGCTGGGGGTAAGGTCACTAGCAAATTCCTGATTCACTTTTTTCATCAGAGAATGAGGGACATAGCAGTTTCCTTGGATTGCTTAAATTAAATGATTCAATGTACATTAAGCACTTAATGCAGTTTTTTTGGCTTGTGGCTAGGTACTCAATTTTATGTTCATGCATATGATCATATCTATACATCTACATTATATACATATGCACACACACACCATTATCTGACATATAGGATTACATTTTAGGACTTTAAAGGAATCATAAAACCCCTTATTAGGATAAATTTGAGGTTGTGTCTATCTTTAGCTTTTTCTTGACCTCTTCCACCTAAAAATATGCTTCCTTAGCATCCACATGCAGATAGAATTGACATTTCATTCCACAAAAAAATCTTCTCCTGGCAGTCTGTAGAGAAGCATGTTAATTACTGTTTCCCTCATCGATTTTAAGGGTAATGTTGTTGTTGTGGTTATTATTATTAGCTTACAAGCGCCACACTGATTATTCAAAGTGAATATTAACAGATGCACTTTGTAAATAAAATCTTCATGGAGATAAAAGAAACTGCTTGTGAAACTGACCCCACGGATGGATGGCTTAAAGCCCACATTAAAGCCTCTTGTATGTATGGGTGTTTTTTTGTTTTTGTTTTTTTGCTGGAAAAGAAAAACTCAGAGGAGGAAGGTTGATGTCATTAAGATAAATTTTCACTTTTCCATTTACTTCCTTGGCAAATGGTCTTTTGGGTTCCTATTTGTGGCCCATCTCGGTGAAGCAGCTGGTGATTAATACAGAAATAGATGGCCTCTCTCTTCCTGGGGAAGTCTCTGCTCTGAGCTATTTGCCTTTGAAGGTGAAAGTTATTTCACTAAAGAAGAAGAATAGAACTAACAAAGTTATTTCATGACACACCCCATCAACCCATCCCATTATATGCTTCCTTTGGTGATGTTTCCAAAATGTAAGATAAAAAAAATGTTGTACAATATTCTCCCTTAATGCTAAATCATCTTGAGGTAAATTTGGGATGGGACTAAGTAGCCATGATCATGGTAGTTTTCCCCTAACAACTGTTTTCCATTTAATACAATTTAGAAAACACAACTGATTGTTTACCCCTTGCTGCACACCCAGAAGTATTTAAAAGTGGTCCCACTTGATTGGTTAAGTAAGTTATGGCACGTGGAGTACACTACTATGCAGCTATTATTTTTAAAGACTGTTTAATGACATGGAGAAATCATTCTAACATATTGTTAGCTGAAAAGATAGGATTCAATGTCATGTAGTACAATCTCAAATAACATAATCACAATGATTTAAAAAAATTCTATATTGATATATTTCTCTATTTTCCAAAGTTTCTACAAGAAGTATGTGCTTCTTTATAACCATAAAGAAAATCAGTTACTGCTCCCTTCTCAAAGAGTGTTCCATTGACCCTTTTTTCAGTCTATAGGTTCTGGAAGGGATTGTCATTGGACCCAGCCACTCCTGGACTGCTAGGTTTGCTCTCATCCCCTTCCATCAAATATACCCCTTCATGTGTGACTTCTTAGGAAATCATTTTAATCCACTGACCGGACCTGTGAGATAAGTCTCAAAGTCTGTACCAGACCACATTATTTCAATTTGGATGGTAGAATCTCGCTACTTCCACATGAACTCACACTTAGCAATTCCATCAGCCTCCCCAGTTCATTTTTTCACCTTATTTTATTACATTTGCGGGCTCTGTGGAGCATACAGTGTCAGATCCTGCAACACATCCTTAGTGTCAGCACCGTGCACATTGCACCATGACCAAGAGCAAAAACAAGCAAACGAAATTGTACGATGTTAAAACCTGGCATCAGCAAGGTACTATGCCATCTGCCTTAAGGTCCGCAAAGATGACTATTATCTGCATCTTTTCCTTCAAGGAGAGAACAAGGTGAGAGAGAGAAGGTGATCATGTGATGACAAGAACACAAATAACTATTATGTGACAAAATACATGTGTCATGTTGTCATACTTAGAAATGAAGGCTTGTGGGAGTCAAAGGAGGTAGAAATCATATGGTTTAGTGGGTTTCTGAGGATAATTCCTGTAGGATTTATCACTCTAGGTGGGACTTGGAGGAGGTAGAATTTGGTAAGCAGATAGGAAGACATTTGAAGAAAAATGAAAAGCGTGAGTCATTGGAAAGCATGAATAATTTCCAAAAATGGAAATACCTTTGGGAGCCAGGGCACATTGGACTTGACTCTCTGATGAGGTGTAGTATAGACGACGCACGATACCCAGGTCATCGTCCTGTTGCAGAGGGCACTTGCTGCCAGAGAGGCTATTCTCAGTTTGGTAGGAACTAGAAAACCACAAGTGGCTTGACATTTTTTAACTGAGTGGAGGTGTGATTTATACAGAAAAAAAATCTGGGGATGGGAGACCAATTAAATGGTCATTTCAATATTTCATCCAAGACAGAAAGAGGAATTTTAGAGTGGTGATGTAGGAAATAGGAGAAAAAGACTGAGATGGACATAATTCATGGGTTGAACCCTAGCCATTTCTTAACAAGGTAAATAAGGCTTTTTACAATCTGTATTTAATGTACCTCACCTGCAGTAGCACATTTCAAAGCCCACCTACCTACGTTTCTGCCATCTGAATACAATATTCTTCAGATAATTCTGGGTCTTTCTCTATTCTGTTCCTTTGCATGCACCACCTATGTTCAGAAGCTCAAATGTCCTCTTAAAGTGTTAACTGACTTATCCCAGGCAGGCAGCTCTTCCATCCTAAGTTCCCCCCAGTAACTTTTCATCTCTCTAATATTTGACTGTGCATGGCAATTTAATTGAATGCATATCTGTCTCCCCTGCTAGACTATGAGCTCTTACTCCTAACCAAGAGATATCTGCAAACTTGAAAAGCATTTCTTCAAGTCTTCTATGTCATTTTCCCAAATATTAAACAGGACAAGGACAATGCCCTGCCACACTCCAAGTTCATTCTACATTTAAATATTTATAGAGCACCGTTTGTGTTCAGTCCTGTGATGGATGCTTTGCAGGGCTTAAAAAAAAATAAAATGTATCTTCCCTGTTCCCAAGTTTCTCACTATATAGTTAGGAATCAAGATTAACACTTGTAAAACGATTAGAGGATGAAACATAACCTTATGTAATTAAGGGTTTAATTGTGTGGTGAAGATTTAAAGAGATTTAAGGGGAGGGAGATGGATGAGGGCTGAAGAAGTCAAGGATGACTTCATGGAAGAAGTGGGAAGAAACGAAGGGGAGCTAGCAACGGCATTGGTAGTTTCCCAGCAAAACTACCTTCTCTGGCTTTTTTCCTCATGACATGTACCTCTGGGACTTGGCCAGGACAGATAGAGACATGCATGTCCAGCTGTTCAGTGTTAGTGTGTGTAGCAGGAGAGGACACAGTGTGGACATTTCAAAGACAAAGAACCAAGACAGTAATTTATTATTAGCCATGTTAGCTGAATACATCTCCAGATATTTTTATCAAGGGTTGGAACAGAGTTCAGCTGACTTATTCACAATCCTTTCAATCAAAATTCATAAAGTAGTTGGTAAACCAAGAAGAAGTTGATTTCTTTATAATAATTACTAAAAAGTCCTTGTATCCGAATCCTCTTTCTTCTGAAGTCAAAGCAGTGATATATTAAGAGGTGAACTTAAGATATACAAATGAGGCAAATATAAACAGCTATAGATACCAACAATAAGGCTAATATTTATTTGGAAGGATTTGGTTTTATTTGATTTCTTTCCAGCTTATCATTCTAGAATAAAAATCAGTACAGTGTTTGCATATTATAAAAATCTGGATCAAACCAGGTATTCCCCAGAACTGAGATGTGTTCCTTTTTAGCTTTTAAAACTGCATAATGTTAACATGATGTTCGAAGGAGAGATTGCCACCAGCAGAAACCCGCTGCAGTACTGTATTTTTTTCTGTAACCATGTTTTTCCTCAATAAAAAGAATTCAATGTGTTGGTTGAGTTTTAGAACCCATGTACATGGGAATTAATAATTATGTGGGGTTGAGGGTGGGCTAGTGGGCTGACTAACCAAAATGTCAAGGTAGAAGGCGAATCTAGTATTCTTATCTTAAAATAAATTTGCTGACTTTTTTGTCTCTTTGTATTTTACGAATGCTACCAAAGTGACATTTTATATAAATATAGACATATGTTTCCTCTTCTACATAATGCACTATATTTTTCCTTACATAATGATATTAAAACAGGGAAAACAGTGGTTTTCCTTTCATCTTTAGTTAAGTGTGCATCACTTTCCCTTAGATTTTGATCTCTGGATAAGACTGAAGAAATATTTGGATTGTCAGAGTTAATATAATGACAGCAATCAGGTACAAAGACTATGGATTTACATGTTCTATGTATGAGCTTTTCTCCACCTACCTCTACTGCCTTTTGTCCACAAGGTGGCACTCTCTAGATACGTCTAAATTCAAGCCATTTTAATAAAGACGCATCAAAACAGAAATCTTCTCCAACCAGCCTCTATGGTTAACAGCGTTCCCCAAAAGCCAAGTGAATTCACTAATGCACTTTAGAAAAATAGCATGGTTAAATGTGTCACATAGATCACTAACAAGGTGCCATTGTTTATATTGTAAATGTGTAAAGTATTTAATTCTGGATCAGTCCATTTAGGTCTGATTTTTTTTCTCCCTCCAGGTATGAACAGGAAAGCAGATTGTGCCTACCAAATCTGATTAGTTCTAAAGTCCCTCTATTTGGGATTGTTTCTTAGGATGTCTACAGACACAACCCAGTGGGTGGAGTTTATGGAAAGAGATGGGACTCATGCGGTGACCATATGGCCCCAATTTTTCTGGACAAAAATAATTTAAAATAGCCTATTCTAATTATCCCCATGTATATTCATACTTCTGGAGTTTAAGTTGCAATTTTTTAGTTAAAAATAGTTTATTTTAAAGATAATCTTGATTTACTTTTCAAACAAGTATGCATGGTGTCTGTCAATAGCATGAAAACAGATGCTCAGTCCCTTTTTTTTTTTTCAGAGACTTAAATCATAAGATATTTGTTATGTAATTAACAAGAAGCTTTGCTATCTAGGTGACCTATATAATCTGGTTGCCCAATGATGTCATCAAAGATATGGCCCCATTTTGGGGGTTTTTGTGTGTGACCATTCTTCATAGTGTTGGAAGTCCCTTCTTAAATATTTGCCCTGGACGATGTCCTATTCATGGGCCAGAGTGTGGTACAAAGACTTGACTTTGGTAGCTGAATCTTAGGAGCAAGTTCTCCTTATCAGCTTTCACTGCATCTCTTATACCTGTCTCAGGAAGGAAATATGTCCTATTCCTTGGCTTGAGATACTTCCTTTGAAATTAAACACCCAGAAATTAGAACACCCATCAGAAACCATCCCATTGCTCTATGTTCTGATTTTTCCAGTTAGAATTTTATAAAGTTTTTTCTCTCACCATTGAATAATTATATAATAAACAGATCATCAGTAGAAAAAAAACTAAATATGTTTTACATCATGCAACTGACACTGTTTAGGTAGTACCTACAAATAAAGATATCAGGTCTTCTAGCCCCTCCTCCATTCCCTTACGTATATACAGGGAAACTGAAGTCTAGTGAGAACCAGGGACTTGCTGAAAGTTACATTGTTACTGGTTGTCACTATGACAGATTAGTGTAATCTAACAGGTAAAGTAATTTTAACAGGTTAGCTACAACCTACCTTTGTAATCTTTGCCCATTACTTAGGTACAGATAAACCAGCAATGGTTTATATATTCTATTAATGTGGGTGATGCTGCCTGCTTATGTTTCAAAACATTTTCTTGGCATGTGGAGCAGCTTACTAAAATGTCCATGAAGAGAAACTCATATCTGAAATGAACTGAATGTAAATTAAAGGAGGAGGATCCTATGGAAATTCTCAAATACAGGAGAATGTGGAGCGGGTGATGATTACCAGGGACTATCAGAAGAAATAAACTGATCACTAAAAAAGTGGACTAGACAGAGAAGCATCCTGTAAAATTTTCATATAATCAGTGTCCTCACTGGCACTATTGCAGAAATGACACCTGGGAGGAGTTATGGGCTTGCAAAATTGAGTAGCTGTAATAAAGTGGAAGAGTTTTGCTCTGGGAAGCATCTTTGATGCATATGGTATTGTGAAATGTATTACAGCTCCAGCATAAATAATCTAAGTATAAGTACACCTGATAGACATTTGCAGTCAGTAGTGTAGGTGGAAAGTAAACAGAAGGACTTGATTTGATTTAAAATGAGGAGGGAATTTGATAAAACAGAGATTATGATGGAGAGGTCAAATTGGAGAACAGGGGTTACAGAGCAGAAACAAATCAGCATGAAGAGATGGAGATGAGTGTAGAGACGAGTGAAATAATCAGCCAAACACTAAATAAATTATACACTGTGCCCTGCTGTGCTATGTGACCTCAGGGGCTGTAGCAGGAACAGTGTAAGACACGGCACTTATTATCAAGAATCATGTCATCTTTCTGGGGAGAGAGATGTCAGCACATAAAGCTAGATTTTAACCTAAACATTAACAAGAAAAGATAATGCAACAAAAATGTCACCACATCACACATGAAGAGTTACAGGGAGATACAGCACATGACTATCACCAACATTAGGAGGAAAAATTAGATCGTTTAAATGCATTTCTTGGACAAATTTTTATCCTATACAATTATTTAATTTCTGACAATAAGAATTAAGAGTCTAAGGTAAAATGATGGACATATAGATGACTTTGTTTCAGTATCTATGATTTCCAAAATTTAAGCTTTAGTCTTTGATCTCAGGGATTAAATAAGTATAACAGCTATATTTTATAGCTCAGAAGAGTAAACTTTCTAAGTCTTTTGCTTTTAAACATTTATTTGATTAAAACAAAGCTGAAGGCTGCTAAAATAGAAAAACAGTTCCTACACTTACATGAGTTTAGTTTGAATACCAATATTTTTTAAAATTAGCTTTTGGATCCCAGGGAGAATCGCTCATTAGATTATTTTTTAAATCTTGTCGGTGGTCATTAATTATGCACAATCATTTGTGAATTTAAAATGTTCAAGAACTATAATTCACGTTGTGATTTGGGCTGAAGAAATTATATTTCTCAAGGAAAGTTTTTTTTTAAAGTCATATTTTAAATGATTTCTGAAGTCCCTGCTTAATTACTAGTAGTTATTATTATTATTCCTCTATTTGAGTACCTAGGTCAGGCACTGTATATACATCAACACCAGCTAACAAATTTCCAGTTACAACAAACCACTCAAGTCCAGAGAGGTGGTAATATGTCACTCAGCTAGAAAATGGCTCAGGTGAGGTTCACTCCCAAATTCACCTGATTTCCAAATCATTGCTCTTTCCACCAGATGATGCTGCCTCCTTAGAGAGTACCATTTTAGGAAATTGTCATATTATAGGTGTGTGTATGTGTTCAGGCACATATGTATGTACAGGCTTACGTAAAATTTTTTTTTCTGTTAGACAAGTCTCTAATCAACTTCAAGATATGGGAAAAATTGAGATGCAAATTAGAATTGGATTATTCAATTTTCTTTCCTGATCTCAAGATATATTACCTTTATCCTACTGTAGAAAAAACCCCAAAGCTTTATTTGCTAACATACAATTTATTGCCATCGACTTTTTGGGGGACATCTTTTGTCCCCATTTGTTTTTGATGATTGACATTTTAATGACTACACAGTATCTGACCCAAATTGGATACTCAAACATCCTTGAAAGACTGAATGCTATAAATCTGTATTTGTATTTATGGTTCCATTAGATGATACTCATTTTCCTTCAGGTCCCAGAAAACTCAAATATACATTGAAACTTTGTTATTTTTTTTAAAAGTATTCTCAGATGCACTTACATATGGAAGGTTTTTCAAAGCACACAATTTTTTAATGCTTGTGTTAGACAATTGTATAATCTGAGTTCTTTAGGGTCCTTAGAGATAATCCAACTTTTTCATGTTACCAATGAATAAAATAGAACCTTCAGCAAATTAGAACATCTTTATTTTAAAATTTTAAATTTGACAAGGGAATTCAGAGCAGTCACATGAACATTTATTTTAATAATGAAAGTGTACCTTTATGTTGGTATCCGTTTCTTCCCTTCCTTGCTTACATGTTGTGGCTGGGTTTGGAGCAGTGATGCATAGTGTTATGGAGTCAGAAAGACCCCAATCTGGGATCTACTCTGGCATGTCTAACATGTATTACACAATTTTCTCTACCTAGGTTTCTTTTTCTAAAATGGGATATTATAATGACTACCTCAAGAGACTATTGTAAAGATTAAGTGAGATAAAGCATGAAAAGAACTTAGCATAGAGTCCTGTTTGTAGGAAAATTTCAATGAATATCAATTTTAAGTACTGCTATGCCATAACCACTGCTTATTAGTTTTTTGACTTTGAAAATATATTTTAACCTCTCTAAAACAGATTGCTACAAAAATGGTAATAAATTCTGATCTGCCTGCTGTAGAATGTGCTCCTTTTCTTTCTTCCTTTCCTTCCTTCTTTTTTTTTTTTTCCTTACATCCATCCCTTCAACCAACTTCTGATGTCAGCACTGCTGTTGTGGACTGGGCAGTGCACTCAATGATACATCACCCAAGGGACACTCTAAAGTCTCTTCACTTTTCTGCCTCAAGGCTTTCCTGCAACTTGTAATCATTCAAACCTGACCTAGGTGCAATCTGGAAGTGTGGGAGTATTAACATTTACTTTCAATCAGTGGGGCATGGGAGTTGCTGGATAAATGTGTGGCCTCCTGTCCTTCAGAGGGATAACTCTGAGACACATGCTACATGGTCCCTCAGAGTTCCCAGGATTTTAACCCCAGTTTCCTGTAGCTGTAACCAGTGTGATAGCATTTCCTTTATTGGCTTTTATCCTTCCCTCACTTTCTGCTCTCTCTCTCTTATCATCTTACTTAGGATGTTATCATAAATAGACTACCTATACCCATGTCCTTGTCTCAGGCTCTGTTTTTAGGGGAGTTCATCAAAGACAGCCCTCTTTATTAAGTTGCTTTCAGTTGTAAGTAACCAAACACCAAATTAAAACTGATGGAAACAATAAAAGAGTTTTATTGATTCATACAAGTAAAACTTTCAGAGGAAGGATTAGTTTCCTGTGAATCTTGATTCCTGCACTTTCACCATATTCCAAAGATCTGCCTTCTCTCCATCATTCTACCTGGATTTTCAATGTATCAGCTTCATCCTGTGGTTGATCTCCTTCATGGTGTCAAGATGGGTTTCAGTGGCCCCCAGAGTAGATATTTTGCCATTTACATTTGATATGAAAGAGGCAATACCTTCATCCTATGATGCTTAGAAAATTTCAGCATGGGTTTCAGGTTCATGCTGCTACCGATCACTGTGACCAGGGAAATGATACATGCTGACTGGCTTAGATTGATTTGTGGATTTCACCTAGAGCAGAGAAAGGAAGCAGTTTCTTGGGACCCACATAATTTCCCCCATAGAAATTGGACAGGTAGGTGGATGCTAAGGGAGTAACCAATAGTGTCTACTGTTTTACCTCAGCCAATGGTGAAACTAAAATTAGATGGCATTTGTGAATATCCTCTATATAGCTATAACGTGCCATACAAATGTTAGTGGTTGTTAATAGCATCTGATTTTCTTTGGTGGGAGCATCTTGTAAGGTTCTCTTTGTCTTTAACCCAGAACAAGGGTTCTATATGCAAAATATCCCAAGGCCACTTCTGCTTTTCCTTGATGTTCAGTAAGAGCTGTTGTCATTTTTGTTAGCCATGACACCCCAGCAGATGTGCATGTGTAGGGAAGGCAAGAGAAATTTCTATGTATATAGGAAGAGCAAGGCATGCGTTCCTCTGGGCAAGATTTGATGTTCATTGAAACATCTGTTATCTCTCAGCTGCTGTACACAGGTTAAAGGGAGTAGGATATTGTTAGTATAGGCTCAAGTAGGTTTATTTTAGCAACAGAATCCTACGACACTGGACTATTCTCCCATCTATGAGAAGGTTCAGTTTTATATCTCTCAAGAGAAAATAAACAAATTGATTCCACAGAAAACTTTATAGTCTACTTAAACACGACAAGTATCCTGTTCTCAGTATTTTAAAGTTCTAAAACAATTTAGTAAGTAACTGATTTTTTTGGCCATCAACTATGATTTGTTTGAGAATACCATTTCTAAATCTGTTTCAGCATGAAATAAATTAATAAATGGAACAAGTTTTAAAATATGCGATAGTGGGACTTCCCTGGTGGTTCAGTGGTTAAGAATCCACCTGCCAATGCAGGGGACACAGGTTTGATCCCTGCTCTGGGAAGATCCCACATGCTGTGGAGCAACTAAGCCTGTGTGCCACAACTACTGAGCCTGCTCTCTAGAGCCCACAAGCCACAACTAATGAAGCCCACGTGCCTAGAGCCCGTGCTCTGCAACAAGAGAAGCCACCGCTATAAGAATCCCATGCACCACAACGAAGAGTAGCCCCCTCTCACCACAAGTAGAGAAAGCCTGCACACAGCAATGAAGACCCAATGCAGCCAATCAATCAATCAATCAATCAATAAATAATGAATAATAAATCTTTAAAAAAATATGTGGCAGTGTTTAGACCAAGGAGCTCTCAAAGGGAGTAGGAAATGTCTTACTAAATATTATGATGACTACCTCAGATATGAATAGTGTTGGTCAGAGCACAGGTAGAATCTTTGAAATAAATGGCATTGAACAAAATGTAGTGCAGATGGCCAATATGAATGTATTTTTTTCTTTTTTCCTTAATAAAAGGACATAAGGTTCATGTACTGAGGCACAAGTAGGACGAAAAATGCACTAATCCAGGAGGAAAAAATAGGTCAGCATTAATCCTAGCCTTGCTTTATAGCGATAAGTGTGTTTTTAAAAAATGACTAATTGAATACATGACAAGAAACGACATTCCTGGAAAATAACTAGCAATTGAGAACATATCGCTACCTTGCAGAAACCCAGGCTCACAGTAACTCATATTGAAACACTGAGATGAACAAAGTGAGGATTAGTAAACCACAGTAATAATTTAGAGTGTTGTGAAATGGTTGAGAAAATAATCTTTACTCTGCAAACTTTTGGCACCATGCTTCTCTGATCTTTCCTGATTAGCAGGAAATCACATGTGATGGCTCTGTGAATAACAAGTCATGAATATTTCAGGTTATGGTAGTCAATAAAGTACACAAGGCAGGAAAATTGAAGAAGTGGGAAATATATTGGTTATGTTTGTTACTTGGAGGTATACATACTAAAACCCTCAAAGCACCACCTTTTTTTTTTTCACTAGTTGTACCCTATCTCCTGATGCCACAGATAGGACCTAGCAATATGACCAAATCTGGGTCAATAGTATGCAAGAAACATTTCAGGCAAAGGTTTAAAATCCCACAACATGAGAGACATACCATGTGTAAGATTGAGATGAAGGGCAAGTGCTACAAAACGCATGAGACAAAAGCTTTGTCTATCCTACATTGTTCCAGAGAACACATTAAAAACCAGGTGGATAAGTGATAAAGCAGTTGATTTCAGCACAAATCAAAAAAAAAAATTCTTACCAGCGAGAATAGTCCAAGAGTATAAGGTCTAATCAGATCCTTTTCAATGAACATGGTCAAACAGTCACTTAAGATGTCATTGAGCATCAAGTTCAGAGTTGAACTAAACAATTAGACAAAGATTCAAAGGCTCTAGGGGAAATAATTTTTATCCTCCAATTATGGTGAATATTCTTTTTATTTCTTTAGTATTTTGGAAATGAAGAAGAGTTTTCTGGAGTATTTGGGAAACATATTTGATATGGGAGACCCGAAAGCGAGAGAAATTTCACTGAGGTTCTCAGAATTTCTGAATTGCAAGATATATTTATTAGCTTTGTTTGATTTGACATTAGACTTCCTCAAAAATGAGAAGTGCGTGTGTGCATTAGGAGTAAAATTGAGGGAGGAGCGAAAGGATTAATATGTTAGGAAGAAAAAGTTAACAAAGCTTAGTGGGCATGGAAATGTCGTGAGGTTAAATGAGAATATACATGTAGAGGCATGGCATGTAAACACTGCTTCCCATCTCTTCATGGAAAAATCAGACATTCTTTTATAAGTAAGAGATAAGAGAGTACAAATTCTCAACTCTTCTAACTTAATAGAACTAACCTGGGATACAGAAACCCATTCAACCCAAGATTACAATCTCCTCCTGCTATTTGTTCAGAGGCCCCATAGTGCCTATATGTAGTGGGGATGCCCAGGTTGGCTCTGCTCTTTCTTTGTAAGTGAACTGAAGCTGAGTTGAAAACAGCCTTGGGATGTTCTGTCCAAAGTACAGAAGATGAACCAAGTACTGGCCATACCCCTGCCATAAATACTGGAATGGTATCATCCCACACAGAAGCTTAGGTTCCTAGCTATAAAGGCTAGCTTTCTTTAAATGAAAGTTCATTGAGTTTATAGACCCTTGCTGAAAGAGTTTTTCACTGTCACTATTACTCATGGGAGTAAAATGGTAGAGATCTGACTCTGTTGGACATCAAGGTCTAGCCCACAGCGCATGAGACTGTTCAGAAATGTGTTATATTTTAGATGCCCTGGCAGAAAAGAATTTCTCAAACATAGAGTGAAGAGGAATATTACCCTAGAATCGTTGAGCCCAAAGGCTTGTATCCAAGAACCACTCCTTACCCTACCTGTATTCTTTAATCCCGCAAGTGTGTATTTTCTTACACACTTCTTTCTAGACAATCAGCTAACAACACTCAATTTTCTTGCATTTCTAGAGTCAATCGTATTGTTTTGAAGTAGTGCCTATGTCCTTGCTTTCATTTGTTATAATTTCAGTTGATTTACTTGTCTGTCTTCTGATCTTTATGGAAAGCATCCAGTCTTTCGCCATTAAGTATAATGCTAGCTATGAGTTTTCATAGATGTCCTTATGAAGTTGAGGAGGTTCTCTTTTAATCCTATCTGGCTGAATGTTTTTTAGTCATGAAAATGGTGTTAAATTTTTATCCAAATAACTTTTGTGTGTCTATTGAGATGATACATTTTTTGTCCTTTATTCTATTAATATGGTATCATACATTAATTGATTTTGGGATATTAAACCAACCTTATAATCCTGGAATAACTCCCACTTGATCATAATGAAAATACTTATGTGTTGCTAGATTCAGTTTGCTTATATTTTGTTGAGGATTTTAGTGTTTACACCCATAAGTGGTATTGGCCTGTTTTTTTAATGTATT
Source organism: Hippopotamus amphibius kiboko (assembly GCF_030028045.1). NCBI lineage: Eukaryota > Metazoa > Chordata > Mammalia > Artiodactyla > Hippopotamidae > Hippopotamus > Hippopotamus amphibius. The sequence continues at coordinate 24,515,541 of NC_080190.1, forward strand.
TACATTTTCCCCCTGTGATATCATTGTTTGGTTTTTGTATTAAGGTAATACTGACCTTATAGAAGGAGATGATGACTTTTCTCTCCTTTTTCTTTTTAAAGAATTCATATAATATTGATGTTAAATGTACTTTAAATGTTTGGTAAAAATGACAAATGACGCCATCTGGTCCTAGGCATTTCTTTGAAAATTTTTAATTTTTAATTGAATCTCTTTATGTTTTATAGATCTATTCATATTTTCTATTTCTTCTTGAGTTAGTTTTAGGAATCTGTCTTTCTAGGAATTTGCCAATTTTATTCAAGTTATTTAATTTATTGGTATACAGTTGTTATATTCTTTCCTTATAATCCTTTTTATTTTTGTGAGGTTGGTTCTGATGTTTCCTCATTCATTCCTGATTTAGGAATTTAAATATTTTGGTTTCTTTTATTTTTATTTTTGGACAGGCTAGTTAAAGTTTTGTCATTTAGGTGATATTTTCAAAAGCCAATGTTTATTTTTTGTTGATTCTCTCTTCTTTATTTAATTTATTTCCACTAATTTAAATTGTTTTCTTTCTCATGCTTGTTTGGGTTTAGTTTTGTTTTTCAATTTCTTAAGGTGGTAGGTTCTTAATTTGATTTCTTTCTTTTTTAAACTATAGATGTTTCCAGCCATAATTTCTCTGTCAGGACTATTTTAGTTGCATCTTATAAGTTCGAGTATGTTGTGTTTATTATTTGCATTTATCTCAAAGAGTTTTATAATACCTCTTGTGATTTCATTTTTCACCCTTTGCATCATTTAATTTCCACATATTTGTCAATTGCACAATTTTTCTCTGTTAACTTCTAATTCAATATCATTGTGGCTGGAGAATTTACTTTATATGAGTTGAATGTGTTTAAAGTTATTGAGGCCTGTTTTATGGTCTAGCAGATGGTCTAGCTTGGAAAATGTTAGATATGCACTAGGGAAGAATTTGGATTCCGTTCTGTCGAGTGTTGTGTAGGTATCTGTTAGGTCTAGTTGGTTTACTGTTGTTCAAATCCTCTATATCTTTGTTATTCTTGTCTAGTCATTCTATCCATTATTAAAACTAAGGTATTAAAGCATCTGACTGTATTATTGAATTGCCTATTTCTCCCTTTAATTCTTTCACATTTTGCTTTATGAATTTTAGAATTCTGTTTTAGGTGCATTTATAATTGTTATATCTTTAGGTTTATTTGGTGTTTTTACCATTATATAATATCTCTCTAGTGATACTTTTCTTTAAAATCTATTTTCCTACTATTACTATAGTCTCTTAGCTTTTTGTGGTTGCTCTTTTTCCTGGCATGTTTTTCTCCATTCTCTTATGCCCAAACTATTTGTATCTTTCAATCTAAAATATTGACTTTAAAATATGGAGAACAGTATATTTTCCTATCTTTTTTTTTTAATATTATTAAGTCAAAAAATCTCTGCCTTTTGGTTGGGCTGTTTAATCCATTCACATTTAATGTTGTTATTGATATAATTGAGTTTGTGCCTGGCATTTTTTGTGTGTATAATGTAAATGTTTCATATCACTTATTCTTCCTTAGTATTCCTTTTCTTTGTTTTTGCATTAAGGTTTTCTAGTGTAATGTCTATTTTTTTAAGAACTTTTATTGAGATACAGTTAACAGACAATAAACTGCACATATTTAGACTGTACAATTTGCTATCCCAATCTCCCAATTCATCCCCCCCCAACCCTCCCCGTTTTCCCGACTTGGTGTCCATATATTTGTTCTCTACATCTGTGTCTCTATTTGTGCCTTGAAAACTAGCTGATGTGTACCATTTTTCTATTTCCGCATATATGTGTTAATATATGGTATTTGTTTTTCTCTTTCTGACTCACTTCACTCTGTATGACAGTCTCCAAGTCCATCCATGTCTCTACAAATGTCCCAGTTTCATTGTTTTTTACAGCTGAGTAATATTCCATTGTATATATGTACCACATCTTTTTTATCCCTTCATCTGTTGATGGATTTAGGTTGCTTCCATGTCCTGGCTATTTGAAATAGTGCTGCAATGAACATTGGAGTGCATGTGTCTTTCTGAATTATGGTGTTCTCTGGGTATATGCCCAGCAGTGGGATTGCTGGGTCATAGGGTAACTCTACTTTTAGTTTTTCAAGGAACCTCCATACTGTTCTCCATACTGGCTGTATCAACTTACATTCCCACCAGCAATGCAAGCGCATTCCCTTTTCTCCACACCCTCTCCAGCATTTACTGTTTGTAGATTTTCTGATGATGCCCATTCTAACCAGTGTGAGGTGATACCTCATTGCAGTTTTGATTTGCATTTCTCTAATAATTAGTGATGTGGAGCAGCTTTTCATGTACTTCTTGGCCATCCATATGTCTTCTTTGGAGAAATGCCTATTTAGGTCTTCTGCCCATTTTTTCATTGGGTTGTTTTTTTTTTTTTTTTTTTTTTTTTGATATTGAGCTGCATGAACTGTTTACATATTTTGGAGATTAATCCTTTGCTGTTGATTCATTTGCAAATATTTTCTCCCATTCTGAGGGTTGTCTTTTCATCTAGCTTATAGTTTCCTTTGCTGTGCAGAAGCTTTGAAGTTTCATTAGGTCCCACTTATTTATTTTTGTTTTTATTTCCATTACTTTAGGGTGGTGGGTCAAAAAAGATATTGCTGTGATTTACGTTGAAGAGTGTTCTTCCTATGTTTTCCTCTAGGAGTTTTATAGTGTCCGGCCTTACATGTAGGTCTTTAATCTATTTGGATTTTATTTTTGAGTATGGTGTTAAGGAGTGATCTAATTTCATTCTTTTCCATGTAGCTGTGCAGTTTCCCCAGTACCACTTATTGAAGAGGCTGCCTTTTCTCAATTGTATGTCCTTGCCTCCTTTGTCATAGACTAGTTGACCGTAGTTTATCTCTGGGCTTACTATCCTGTTGCATTGATCTATATTTCTGTTTTTGTGCCAGTACCATACTGTCTTGATCACTGTAGCCTTGTAGTATAGTTTGAAGTCAGGAAACCTGATTCCACCAACCCTGTCATACCTTCTCAAAATTGCTTTGGCTATTTGGGATCTTTTGCGTTTCCATACAAATTGTAAAATTTCTTGTTCTAGTTCTGTGAAGAATGCTATTGGTAATTTGATCAGGATTGCATTGAATCTGTTTATTGCTTTTGGTAGTATAGTCATTTTCACAATGTTGATTCTTCCAATCCAAGAACATGGTATATTCCTCCATCTGTTTGTGTCGTCTTTGATTTCTTTCATTAGTGTCTTATAGTTTTCTGCGTACAGGTCTTTTACCTCCTTGGTTATGTTTATTCCTAGGTATTTTATTCTTTGTTGCAATGGTGAATGGGATTGTTTCCTTAATTTTTCTTTCTGATCTTTCATTGTTAGTGTATAGAAATGCAAGATATTTCTGTGCGTTAATTTTCTATCCTGCAACTTTACCAAATTCATTGATTTGCTCAAGTAGTTTTCTGGTGGCCTCTTTAGGATTTTCTATGTATAGTATCATGTCATCTGTGAACAGTGACAGTTTTACTTCTTCTTTTCCAATTTGGATTCCTTTGATTTCTTTTTCTTCTCTGATTGCTGTGGCAAGGACTTCCAAAACTATGTTGAATAGTAGTGGCAAGAGTGGACATCCTTGTCTTATTCCTGCTCTTAGAGGGAATGCTTTCATAATTACTTTTTTTTAAATTTTATTTATTTATTATTTATTTATTGGTTGTGTTGGGTCTTTGTTGCTGCACATGGGCTTTCTCTTGTTGCAGTGAGTGGGGCTACTCTTCATTGTGGTGCACAGGCTCCTCATTGCTGTGGCTTCTCTTGTTGTGGAGCACAGGCTCTAGGCACGTGGGCTTCAGCAGTTGCAGCAGAAGGGCTAAATAGTTGTGGCTCATGGGCTCTAGAGTACAGGCTCAGTAGTTGTGCACATGGGCTTAGTTGCTGTGAGGCATGTGGGATCTTCCTGGAGCAGGGATCGAACCCATATCCCCTGCATTGGCAGGCAGATTCTTAACCACTGTGCAACCTAGGAAGCCCTCTTAATTACTTTTTTAAAAACTTTTATTTTCTTAGTCACTGGTCTGGAGCTTATCATCAACATGTTTTTAGAATTTACTTCAGAGTTATACTAACTTAATTACAGTAAGCTACAGAGAAAATTACTCTTATATAGCATAATTCCCTCTCTCATTTTTGTGCTGTAATTATACATATTTGTGTTATACATATTTCATCTAAATATGTTATGAGCACAATAATACATTATTTTAAATATTTTACATAGTTTTATGTTTATTAAAGAAATTGAGAGAGAGAGAAGTATATATTTACAGAGTTTGTTATATTATCCTTCTCATTTGCTATTTCTGGTTCTTTCGTATGGTTCCTGTGAATTCTAATTACAATAAGTGTCGTTTCCATAGATTAGTACAGTTTTGCCCTCACCTGCCTGTTTTGTGCTACTCTTTTTTTTTTTTTTTAATGTTTTCTTTCTTTTTTTTTCTTTATCTATGAGTGAGGCTGAACATCTTTTGGAAACCATTTGTGTTTTGTGCTACTCTTGTCAAATATATTAGATTTCTGTATGCCATATGCTTAACCAATACAATTATATAATTAGTTTTTCAATTAGTTAAGTAAGGTGAAGAATTATACACCTATATTCTCTTTAAAAATTACATAGTTACCTTTACTAGTGCTTATTATTGTTTCACGTGGATTTTAATTACTGTCTCTGGTCATTTGCTTTCAGCCAAAATAAATTCCCTTAGTATTTTATTTTAAGATGGGTCCACTAGCAATGGATTCTCTGTTTATGTTATTTGAAAGTATAATTATTTCACCTTTGTTTTTGAAAGATGATGTTGTTGGATATACAATTCTTAGTTGACAGGATCTTTTTATCTTTTCAGCACTTTGAATATGTCAGCCACTGTCTTCTGGCCTCCATTGTTTCTGATGAGAAGTCATTTTTTAATCTTTTGAGAGTTCTTTTGTACATGACAAATCATGTTTGTCTTGTGCTTTCACGATTTTCACTGTGTCTTTAGTAGCTTTCACCATTCTTATTCTGCTGTGTCTGGAATTTCTTTGAATTCATCCTACTTGGAATTTATTGGGTTTCATACATGTTCAGATTAATTTTTGTTCAATTTATAATATCTTGAGTCACTATTTCTTCAAATATATTTTTTTCTGCTCTTTTCTTTTTCTCCTCTGCTTCTCTACTTCTGTTATACATATGTTGATGTTCTTAATGATGTTCTACATTTCTCTGGTGCTCTGCACATTTGTTTCTGTTCTTTGAAATACATTATCTCTATCAATTTATTTTCAAGTTTGCTGATTCTATCTTCTATCAGTTCAAATATACTGTTGAACCACTCTAGTGAATTTTACATTTTGGTGATTTAACTTTTCAGAATTTCCATTTGATTCTTTTAAAATATTTTTTCTATCTTCATATTACCATCTCTCTTTGAAGAAACATTATCATTATAGTTTCCTTTTCTTTGAGTATGGTTCTCTTTGTTTAAATGTATTTATGGTTGATATGTTGAAATTTTCTCTCTAATATATTCTATTTGAGACCTCTCACAGGCAGGTTCTATTGCCTGCTTTTTTAAAAAAACTTTTATTTTATATTGGACTATGGTTGATTTACCAATGTTGTGTTAGTTTCAGGGGTACAGCAAAGTGATTCAGTCATACATATACTTACATCTATTCTTTTTCAAATTCTTTTCCCATTTAGGTTATTACAGAATATTGAGCAGAGTTCCTTGTAGTATACTGTAGGTCCTTGTTGGTTATCTATTTTAAATATAATAGTGTGTATATGTCAATCCCCAACTCCCAATTTATCCCTCCCTGCTACATTTCCCTTTTGGTAATCATAAGTTTGTGTTCTAAGTTTGTGAGTATGTTCTTTTTTGTAAATAAGTTCACTTGTATCATTTTTTTTAAGATTCTACATATGTTGTCTTTCTCTGTCTGACTTCCCTTAGTGTGATAATCTCCAGGTCTATCATGTTTCTATCCATTCATCTGTTGATAGACATTTAGGTTGCTTCCATGTCTTGGTTATTGTAAGCAGTGTTGCAATGAACACTGTTGTGCATGTATCTTTTTGAACCCTGGTTTTATTTCTGTTTCTGGGTCACACTTTACAGTTTCTTCACATGAATCATAACTTTTCATTGAAAACTGGAAATTTTAGGTAATATAACAACTCTGGATCCATATTCTTTACACCTTTTGGAACATTCTCTTGTTGGTTGCATGTTTATCTGTTTAATGACTGAACTGGGCTAGTTTAGTGAATTTAAGTTTTCCAATCATGTGGAGTCTTTGATGTTTCTTCTCAAAGTATGCATCCTTGGGTGTTCACAGTCTCCCTGAGCACCTGGGATGGTCTATCTCTATTAATACCACACCCAGTTGTTAGTCTCCACTGTTCACTGATTGGTATATTATTTGCAGCAATAGCTTGTGGTATAAACTGTTCCATAGTCTGATCCAATTAAAGTAAGGCCCCTTTACAGGGTCAGAGGCTTGACAGACTTAGAGGCTGCTCTGACCCCATGAAGGTTTTCCTTAATTCTTTCTTTCTCTGGTTCTCTCTGTTAACCTTCTTTTTTGTTTACAGTTTTTGCTTTCTGTTATTAGTGTCAGAGAGCTAACAGTCTCTTCTTAATAGCTTATTTGATGATCTTTATTGTGTTTGACAGTGCCCTTAGACATGAGCTTTCCCACAATTTCTCCCAAAGGAAGTGAATCTTAATTAAGCAATGCTGTGAACTCTTTGATTTTACTCTCTGCCTCTCTTACTGAACTTCTGTGCCACTGCATCTGGGCTGAGGGTGGAGAAAATGGCCCACTTCTCCTAGAATAACACCCCTACTCAACAAGTAAGAATGTGGACAGGGAAGTAGCCCCTGAACTTCTGGAATTCCCCTTTTTGGCAGGGACCCTCTACACTATAAGCAAGATAGGCATGAGTGTTTCGGTTCCAGTTTTCTTGTCCTGTTGTGCTTGAAGTAGAGCTTCTGGTGTTTGAGTGGGGGCTGGGTGAAAGAAGAGACAAGTCTTCTTGGCTTCTAGAGCTTCTACAGTTCAGAGTTGGGGTGGAATGTGGGTGCCCTGAATGTGGGTGCCCTCCTGGATCAAATTGTATCCCTAGACTGAGAGACAATAGAAAGGAAGACCCACCTTCTTGGTTTCAAATGACTGAAGCAGAGCTTCCATCACAATGAGCTGGAGGTGACAATGAGAAGGATAGAGAATGATGGTGAGTCATGTCTTAAATGCTGCATCTTTTTTGGTGTTCTTACCTATATTTAGTCATTTGTTTTGAATAGATGTTTGCCCATTTCCTGTACATCCTTAGGAGAATTTCCATAGACTTTAAGTTGTTATTTAAAAAAAATATATCAGTTAAATATTTTTGCTTGCTTGACTGGGGAAAGACTCCACTGTGCTCCTCACATTGTCTCACTGGGTTGAGATTGACATTATCGACTGGGAGATTTTGCAGAAACTAATACCTGTGGCATTAACATGTCTCTGGTCAATAATGTGTTAAAATAATATGTTGTCTTTGATATTCAGCAGTTTCACTATGATGTGTAATTGGATTTGCTTTCATATATAATATTAACAGATAATTTTTTTACTCCAATCTGAAAATTCTCTTTTTTTTTTCAATTTAGTGATATTCATAGTCATTATGGTTTACCATATTGCATTTAAAAAAGTATCCTATTCCTGTCTACCCTGGAATATCTGAAATACATTTAACTACTTCCATGTCTGCATAGCTCTTATGTCCTTTTCATATTCTTTAGTTCAGATATTCTCAAATTTAGCAAGTATTAGAACCATCTGCAGAATTTATTAAAAGGTAGATTCCTGGTCCACACCCTCAGAATCTCACATTCCGTAAATGTAGGGTGGGGCTCAAAAATTTCATATCTAACAAGTTTTCAGGTGGTGCTGATATTTCTGATCCAGATATTACACTTTGAGATCTGCAATTCTATCTCTTATATCTCTTTGCTGAATTTCAGATAATTTCCTCAAATTTATCTTTCAGCTTACAAATCTCTCCTCAGCAGTATTTATTTGCTATTTAATTCATCCTCTACATTTTAAATCTCAAAGATTCATCTTTATTCATAGAGATTTTACTTTTTAAACTCTCAGATGATTATTAACAAACTCTTATTCTTTTATTGTGGTTTATTTTGTTTTTAATCTTCATCTCATTTTAACATACTTATTTTATAGCTTTTTTCATATTGCCCCATTATATCAAGTTCTTTGATACTAATTCTTTGGTGTTATGCCAATAGACTATCCAATACCTAAAATTATTTCCTCATGTGTTTGGGAATTTTTGATTTGAGATTATCCTTGGTAGGAATTATTTGCCTATAGGAGTTTCATTCATGTTCGGTTACAGTGGTTTCTGTATAACTGGTGAAATCTGGATTTTGTTATTGGCCAGGAGCTTGAAAAGCTTAATAAGCCTGGAATTATTTCAATAATAATTCTCATCATGCAATTTATGCAGTGTATGTGGTATATATTTGGATCCAAATTCTGGGTTTAAAGAGGTGAAGTTTTGTTTAATGTTACATTCAATGCTCTGGACAGATAACAGATGAGAATATTTTTATTTTCTTTTTACTGAAAAGGTTGAACAGTATGTGTGTGGGGAAAGGGTATCTCTTCTTTCTCTGACCATCTGAGGTCAGTATTTCAGAACTACAGTGTTATAGGTCATATATAGAGCTGATCACTACCCTATGTTGGGCTGTCACAGTGCCAGCTTAAAGGATTATTGAGGAGGAGATCCAGATGGCAGAGTAGGAGGATGATGACCTCAAATCCCCCCACAAAGACATCAAAAATACATCTACATGTGCACAAATTCTCACTGAAAACACACTAGATACTGGCAGAAAGATACTTCTGCAACCAAAGCTGTAAAGAAAGACCCACACAGAATTGGGTAGGAAGGAAGGAGAAGTAATCAGGCTGGATTTTTGAAAAGAAAACAAAATTGATAAGCCTTTTGCCATGCTCATTAAGAAAAAGAGAGGACTCTGACTCAGGTAAAATAAGAAATGAAAGAAGAGAAATTATAAATGATATGAGATTTAAAAATTATTAAAAAAATATGAAGTTATATGCCAACATACTGGACAACTTAGAAAAAGTATATAAATTTTTCAAAACACAAAATCTTCCAAGACAAAATCAGGAAGAAATAGACAATCTGAATGAACTGATCACTAGTAGTAATATTGACTTAGTAATCAAAAAACTCTAAGCAAACAAAAATCCAGAACCATACAGCTATTAATGATAAAAACTTTCATCAAAGTGTGTATAAAGGGAACATATCTCAACATAATAAAGATCATTTATGACAAAACCACAGATAACATCATACTCAATGATGAAAAGCTGAAAGCCTTTTTTCTAAAATCAGGAAGAAGACTAGGATGCCCACTTTACCAGTTCTATGTAACATAGTATTGGAAGGCCTAGCCCCAGCAATCAGATAAGAAAAAGAAATAAGAGGCATCCATATTGGTAGGAAAGAAGTAAAACTGTCACTATTTGCAGATGAAATGATATTGCATCTAGAAAACCCTAAAGTCTCCACCCAAAAACTGTTTGAATTAATAAATGAATTCAGTAAAGTTGCAGGATATAAGATTGATGTACCAAAATCTGCTGCTTTTTTATAGACTGTTAATGAACTATCTGAAAGAGAAATAATACCATTTAAACTTGCATCAAAAAGAATAGAATAGCTAAGAATGAATTTAACCAAGGAGGTAAAAAGCCTATATTCTGAAAACTATGAAACATTGATGAAGGAAATTGAAGACAATGCAAAAAATGGAAATATGATCCATGTTCATGGGTTGGAAGAATTAATATTTTTAATATGTCCATACTACCCAAAGCAATCTGCAGATTTAATGCAGTCCACATTAAAATACTCATGACATTTTTCACAGAACTAGAACAAGTAATCCTGATATTTGTATAAAACCACAAAGACCCTGAATAACCAAAGCAATCTTGAGGGAAAGAACAAAGCTGGAGGTAGCATGCTCTCTGACTTTATACTATTCTATGAAGCTACAGTAATCAAAACAGTATGACACCAGAACAAAAAAAAAAGATATACAGATCAACAGAACAGAATACAGAGCCTGAAAATAAACACATGAACTTATGGTCAATTAATCTATAACAAACATGGCAAGAATACACAATGGGGAAAAGACAGTCTCTTCAGTAAGTAGTGCTGTGAAAACTAGATAGATACATGGAAAGGAATAAAATTAAGACATTCTCTCATACTATATACAAAAGTAAATTAAAAATGAATTAAAGACCTAAAAATGAGTGTAAGATGAAAAATCATAAAACTCCTAGAAGAAATCTTAGGCAGAACACTCTTTACCATAAATTGTAGCCATATTTTTTTGGCTCTGTCTCTTAAGGCAAAGGAAATAAAGGCAAAAATAAATGAATAGGACTTAATTAAACCAAAAGCCTTTAAATAGGGAAGGAAACCATTGACAAAACTAAATGACAGCCTACTGAATGGGAGAAAATATTTGCAAATGTATAACCAATAAGGAGATATTCCAAAATATATAAACAGCTCATACAACTCAATATCAAAAAAACAAGCAACCCAATTAAAAAATAGGCTGAAGATCTGAATAGACTTGTTTTCCAAAGAAGACATATGGATGGCCAGCAGGCACGTGAATAGATGCTCAGCACTGCTAATCATTAGACAAATGGCAGAATGGTTATCATTAAAAAAAAAAGAAAAGACCACAAATAAATGTTGGCGAGGATGTGGTGAAAAGGGAACTCTAGTACACTGTCGATAGGAATGTAAATTGGTACACTCTGTATGGAAAGCAGTATGGAGGTCCCTCAAAAAACTAAAAATAGAACTACCATATGATACAGCAATTCCACTTCTGGATATATAGACAAAAAAAAAAAAATACTCATTCAAAAAGATACACGCACGCCAATGTTTGTAGCAACATTATTTACAACAGCCAAGATAATGGAAGCAGTGTCCATTAACAGGTGAATAGATAAAGAAATGGTATATATACATGCAATGAAATATTACTCAGCCATAAGAAAATTAAATTTTGCCATTTGCTACAACATGGATGGACCTGGATGGTATTATACATAGTGAAATCAGTCAGAAAGACAAATGCTGTATGTTGTCACTTACATATGGAATCTTAAAACAATCTAATAAGTATACCAAAATGGAAACAGACTTATAGAGAATAAACTAGTGGTTACCAGTGAGGAGAAGGAAGGGAAGAGAGGACCCTTAGGGGTAGGAGATTAAGAGGTACAACTACTATGTCTAAAATAAATAAGCTGTAGGATGTATTGTACAGCACAGTGAATATAGCCACTATTTTATAATATCTTGAAATGGAGTATAATCTATAAAAACATTGAGTTGCTATGTTGTACACCTGAAATGAATATAATATTGTAAATCTACTATACTTCAATATAAAAATAATGATAGAGGAAACTGTGTTTTGGGGGTGCTGAGGGCTATACAGGAATTCTCAGTATTCTCTGCTCAATTTTTTATATACCTAAAATTGTTCCAAAAATTAAAGTCTATTAATGAAAAAGAAAAATGAGTATTGCTCATTCTTAGAGACTGCTCTTTGTCTCTTGTCCTAAGATTTTCCTACCATTCACCTTTTATATTCCAAGTATGAAATTTATTATCATTAAATTTACATTGATCAAATTTTATGTATGAAGTTTGGGATAAGTATCAACTGAGTCTCACAACTATTGCAAGTTTATATTAATTTATAATCAGAAAATCAAAATAATAAGTTGTTAATCATCTATGGGTATACACATGACCCATGCATATATTGTATGTATTTTACATTTTTTTAAATGAGCTTTTAAACAGGTAGCACAATGAATGTTTATAAACAAAAGTGTGCTGTATTAAAACACTACATCTGGTTTTTGTAACTTCTTTCTTCTCTCATCTGTGTCCATTTGTTGCACTGGCCTTTGTTGCAATGCAAATGGCCAATTTCAAACTTTTCCTATTTCCCAAACGGGAGTTGAATTCACTATTATTTTGGAGGAGTAATAGAACTGACAAGCAATTGGACTGACAAGTAAGTGCTCTGGTCCCATTTTGATGGACAGTTTTCCAGTTCTGCAAAAACAATCACAGTGTGCAGGCAGTCCTCGCTGTCTTTCTTACTGGTATATTTCACCACACAGAACAGTGCCTGGCAAGGAGTGAATGTTCAATAAATAATTGTTGAATGACTGCATGAAAGTGTTAAACTGAACTAAACCAAGGGGTTATTTGTGGTCTCTGGAACCAACGGCTAAAATTCCAAATATCAATTCCCAATCAGAGCCCTAGCCCCTGAGTTCCCTTTCCTAACTGAATCCTGGAGATTAACTTTAAACCTTCTGTGAATGTAAGGCAATGACAAAAGTAAGGGCCTCTGTGAGTCCATGACTATTTGTGAAATTCACTACAGCTCAAACTATCTTTGCCAAGATTTATGATCTTTCTAATGAAACAAGTGCCCTTTACATTAAAAATAATAAATAGCCTGTCATTTAAGTGTGAAGTACTTAGATTACTATTTTTACAAACCCATAAAGTGGAAAGGTGAGCTCACATACAGAGGTTGGTTAATTTGCTAATTACTGAGATTGTGACCTGAGCAAAAGATAGGAGGAAAGACAGCACCATTAGAAAGATCCACTCAGGGCCACAAACATATTCAGGGTTCCTGTCTTTCTCTTATAAATAGAAATCTTGTTACTGGGATAGGGGCAGGCAATTGATGTAAGGAAAATTCAGCCTTCCTCAGTTGTTCTTTACATATTTGGCCATAAGGCTGCATCTGGGCTTTGATTAATGAAAATTCCCCATAAAATCTTACAAGTTTTTAATGAGTGTCTCCAGTCAGTTTTAATAAGCTATAAAATGGAACATGAGGTGAGGATGGGTCAGATTTTGCCAGTAATCTGCTAACTTGAAATCAAAGCTTTTAAAACCCCTGTTCTTCTTTAATTCAAAGAGTTTCTCCTTCCCAGTAAATTTGTCCATCAAAAGTCAGCTCCTCAGGGATGTCTGTCCTTTTTAGCTCCAGTGTGGTGTAGGGACCACTTCTAAGACTAATATGTAGGCTGTATCTGTAGCAATACATTTACTGTCAGTTATTTTAATAATTAACATATTAGGGTTTCCCACTAGACTATGTTTCTTGAGAATAAGGTCCAAGTCTTATTTTCATATCCCTGGTAGCCTATATGATGCCTGACACAGTACCTACTCTATACACATTTTTAAAATGATGCTTTTTTATCATTTGATAAATGATGCATGATACTCCATCCTCACATCACTTGATGATTATCAGCAAATACCTCTGAAATTCCAGAGGCATGAAAAAACCCTTTCTTCAAGGGATCATCCATTCTCCATACTATGGAAATCTCTTAAAATGTTACTCTTTGTGACCTGGATGGATTCAAATTAATATAGCCAGAGTAATGATATAGTATAGCTAATCAAAAGTTAAAGTAACAAAGGGAAATTAGGTCCTCATTTTAAAGTACTCTTACTTTTTTTCTTACTTAAAACACTAAAATAACCTGTTAGACTCTTGAAATGCTTAATATTTAGTTTACTGGTTTTATTTCTTTCTCAATTTTTTCTCCAAGGGGTGAGAGAGAAAGGGAAATGCTACACTGGAATTTGTTTCATTTAATCAATTAATGATGCAGAATCATCCTCTTTCCCAAAGTGGATCTCACAGTTTGTGACTCTCTTCTCTGCTACTTTCTGGTTGGCATGATTTAAAACTTCTAGGGGTTTGAGGGTGGGGAATGCAGCCGAAATAGGGACACAAAGACAAGCAGAACTCAATGATTTAAATGAATACAGACTTGAGTCAGGCATGTCACTTTTCTGGCTTTGTTGACTTCAACTATTAAATAAATGTCTTGATCTAGAATACTGCTTCCATTTTTAACATCTGTCCTCTCCTGATATCCTGAGCCTCTCTCCACCCATTGTTCTTCTTACTCTTGCACCATCACCACCAACAGACACACAGGAATCCTCTAACTTCAAGGAATTCACTGGGCCTAAGATACAGAAGCATAATCACACACAGATGTCAGGCTACTACACAGGTTCTGGTGCCATGGGGACCTTCCAGGGACACACCTAACATGGGAATGCAAGAGTTTCAAATTCCAGGATATTTTGAGGGTTCATTTGTGTAAGGTGATGGTGGGGAGAGTGTGGGGGTGTGGTATATGGTAGGGAAGGAGAAACGGAAAGGTAGAATACAGTTTTATTAGCACCATTCTTTAATCTAGCAGTTCTTAAATCATTATAATGTACCAATTACTGTGCTATGAGCTTCCAATTTCAAACCTAACCATTAGAATAAAATTTCGAATTAAGTACTGTTTTAGGTTCTTTATACAGATGGAGGAATTGAGGCTCAGGGAGGGGAAATAACTTGCCAAGTTCACATAGATTTAATTTAATTTATTTATTTTGAGATTGATTTTCTGGCTGCATTGGGTCTTCGTTGCTGTGTATGGGGTTTCTCTAGTTGTGGCAAGTGGGGGCTACTTTTTGTTGTGGTGTGTGGGCTCCTCATTGTGGTGGCTCCTCTTGTTGCGGAACATGGGCTCTAGGCACACGGGCTTCAGTAGTTGTGGCACGTGGGCTCAATAGGTGTGGCTCGCAGGCTCTAGAGCACAGGCTCAGTAGTTGTGGGGTACAGGCTTAGTTGCTCCATGGCATGTGGGATCTTCCCGGAGTAGGGATCAAACCTGTGTCCCCTGCGTTGGCAGGCAGATTCTTAACTACTGCGCCACCAGGGAAGTCCCCACACAGATTTTAAGTGGTGTGAATGTAAGCTCAGGTAGTCTGACTCCCAGGGCTAAGCTCATAATCATTGACCTATGGAGAGTGTCTCACTTTTGCTAGTTAAAAGCAAACAAAATTCAGTGAGAGAAAAGGACCTGACAGTTTCCTACAGACTCAATGTGAATAGCAAGACCTGCTCCAAAGAAGATACTCTATTTTCTTTCCCTGGTTCTTGGGGCAGTACCTCCACCTGAGGAGAGCCCTTGGTGTAAGACAATGTAGGACCAACTCTGAAATACAGGTCTGAGTACTTAAAAACAACAACAACAAACAGCACAAAGAATATGAATATAATTTCTGGTATTCTGGTTAAAAATATATACTAATATAATGAAGTTAAAGAGAATTTTGTGGAAAGCCTAAATTTTTTAGAACATCGGTTTCTCAGTGGTCACTATGATGTATAAAATGTCTCCTTTCCTTTGCTGTTATAGGAATTTTCAAATGTTTTCTCCATAATTTGATGCCTTTATTAAATTTAATTTGATGCTGCATTGACATTCATTTGTTAATTCATTTATTTTATTCAACATTATTGAATGTTTTCTATGGGGCAGGCAGCTTGGGTTAATGTGATCATATAGGTAAACACTAGCATTGTGCCTGACGTATAGAATATATTCATTTAATGACAGCCATTATGTTGATGAGGTAGTCACCAGTTTTCCATTTAAGATTTAGGTTCAAACCAACCAGGAATATGATTTCAGCAGCTATGAAAGAAAGGCTTTTCTAGCTGAGGGGTATGGAGACACACTTAACAGGGCAGTGGCCAGGTATAAGGATGTGTGCACGTTTGCCCTGCACCTGTATCAATCCAATCTCTGCTTCTGTTGTCACATGGCCTTGTTCCCTCTGTGTCTGTATGTCT
Source organism: Hippopotamus amphibius kiboko (assembly GCF_030028045.1). Lineage (NCBI taxonomy): Eukaryota > Metazoa > Chordata > Mammalia > Artiodactyla > Hippopotamidae > Hippopotamus > Hippopotamus amphibius. The sequence continues at coordinate 24,531,465 of NC_080190.1, forward strand.
TAACATGACCTTCTTACAAGGACACCAGGCATTAGATTTAAGGTTCACCCTAATCCGGTACAACCTCATCTTAACTAATTATATCTGCAAAGACTCTATCCCCAAAATATGGCCACATTTACAGGAGCTGGAATTTAGGGCTTCAGCTTATCTTTGGGGGGAATATAATTTAACACAGAACACTATCATCCCAGTTTCCTTTATAGCCATGGTTTTTTAAGAAGTTATGTTTGGGTTACCTTTCTCTTGACAAAGTATTATAATTCATATAGGATGCAAAAGAGGCCAAAAGTTTTAAAATAAATTAGTGGGCAGGACAAAATATTTCATTGTTTCACATTTCCTTAGGCTGGTCCATTGAGAAAAATGTAGGCCCTGCTCACAAAAATATGGGTAGCAGAGAGGGATTTGTTGTATACAACTGCATTCCACTGTTGGAGAAGGAAAGAAAAAGAATAAAATTACCTATAATTTTGAAAGGGTAATATTAGTGTTATCTTCCCAATTCAGTCATAATGCTAATACTTAATGATTGTTAAATGAACTAGTACCTTATTCCCCTTGGAAAGTCTCAGCATGATTAGAAGAAGCCTGAGAACTATTGTACTGTGTCGTCATTTCATTTGTACTTCTCTAATAATTTATTTATAATCTGCCCTGTTCCAACAAAGATTTAAAATGATATAAAAATGCAGTCAAAACACTACAATAAATGTAAACTAAGGAAAAAAATGAGGGGATTTAGAAAATAATATTTTGGGGACTGGGTCCTCCAAAAAAAAATGTGGCCTTCTCCACTTGATCTTCTTGGTGTCCCATATAGTTGAAATTTGTATATTTTAAAAATATGATAGACTGATAAAACTTGAAGATTATATCTATCTGAATTCAGTTATCAGTAGGATTGCTTTAAAGGGAGTGATATATTCTAAAAGGATCAATGATTCATTTTTGCCTAGACATTCTAGGTTCTAAATGCTTGACAACTTGCAAAAAGGGCTGGTCCTCAAAAAGTGAGAGCCCTGTGGCCATCTCTCTATGGCAACCTGAGTCAATAGGATAGGCTCCTATCCGGTGTGTACAGGGCCATCCATCTGCTGAACCCTGCTGCTCCTCCTGTGATTGCACAGGTCAAGATCCAGATTCCTTGCTGACCAAGAATCAGGCAGCCATTAGTCATCCTCCTTCAGCGTTAACCTTCACCATACCTGTTCCACAATGGTGAAAATCTATCAGTTGAGGATCTTTCTCTTTTTTTTCACTTGGTTTAGGGAAAATGAGAGAACATTGAAGTTTTTAATTTATTTTTCTCTCTTGTTTTTTGAAAAGGTATTAAGTATCTAAATTTCTTCCTTTAGAGAAAAAAAAAGGTGGCTGGAAGGGAATTGTTAGTCGCTGTGCTTGGACCACAGGCAAACCAGAGCGCATAGCCACACAGTGTGTAAGAATCAACTTATGTTTATAGCATTACAGCAAAGAATTATTCAGTAAAAGCAATTCTATGGTGAGAAGATGGGAGGGGTGGGTTGGATGATATAATGCACCTTAGAAGTTTGTGTTTCAGCTGGTCTGATTTAATAGAAAGGTAGATCCTGTTTAACTATAGAGAACAAACTAGTGGTTACCAGTGGGGAGTGGGAAGGAGCAATACAGGTGTAGGGGATTAAGAGGTACAAACTATTATGTATGAGGGTGAGTCAAAAATTATCCACACTCTGGTTATATTAAAACTTCTATAAATTCTACAGCCAGCATGCGGATAATTTTTGACTCACTCTTATACAAAATAAATAAGCAACAAAAAAATATTTTACAGCACAGGGAAATGTAGCCATTATTTTGTAATAACTTTCAATGAAGTATAATCTGCAAAGATATTGCATCACTCTGTTGTTACTTGAAACTAATATAATATCGTAAATCAACTATACTTCAAAAAATGAAAAAAAAGAACCCTGTCTAATCAACAGACAATATATCCCTCAGGCAGTTCTCTATCAATACTTTCTCTCTGCTGAGTTTAATAGCTGAGCTTCTGGGAGTTTGAGATTATATTTCTTGAAAACTACTTGTATTGAGACTATTCTAGACTCACAGTTAAATGCAGCATCTCACTCTTTAGTAATCAAATATGATAAAGTACAAACTGACATTTTTTAAAAGATGCGTAAGGATACTAATATATCAGTGTAGGAGGCTGTGCTCCATTGGCTCTGAGGTGAACCACATTTGCTTCTGCTTTGCAAGCAATTCAACATTTTAACTTAGTAGTAGCACATTTGCCTACTTGGTTATTTGGGTGCCAAACAGTGACTGCCTGTAATGTATGCAAGTATGTAGGAGGCATCCCATCATCTTTATGTAATTGTCATTAAAGTGTACCTGGCAACTCTGCTTTCAATGCTAATGGCAGATCTGCCTGGTGGAACACCTATCCTCTTAGGTGCTGCCATTGGCTCTTCCTACATTGATTTTCTACTATCGGTGATAACATCAAAGAGTCCATTTCATTCACAGTACCAGCAACTTTTCTAGTTTGGAATAATTTCAAAAGTTCATTGAGTTTACATATTTTTTTCTCTCCTTTTCTGAGTTCGGGAAATTAAAGTGTAGAGGGCATATGAGCTCTTAGTAGTAAAGCCAGTTATAGAATCCAAACATCTAGACTTCTGGTTTAATCTGTTTTCTTCTTTTATGAATTTCAGGTGATTCTCCTGGAAAGGATTTAAAGTACTCAATACATCATTCCTCTTACTTAAACCTACTTTTAATAGGTTAATTTCTGTTATTATAAAAATTCCTTCCTGTGCATCCCCAAACATATCAACAGTAGGCAAGTTCAGGTGAAGTTTTCATTTGTTTTTTGATTGGTTCACGTAGACAGAGCTTAATCACCAGATTAGATATTACCTGAGAATTTATAATGTACCTGGTTGTGATCATATAACAGTTAAGCACTCCTGGAGCTCTTTTAATCTAAGTATCTTCTAGAACAGGGTCTATAAACAAAAGTCCTCAAGCCAAATCTGGTTGTCTGCGTGCTTTTGTAAATAGTTTTATCAGCCAGAGTCTTTGTTTGCACAGGCTGCTTTCACACTACTAGAACAGAGTTGAGTAGCTGGACAGAGAATGGCTGGCCTGTACAGTTTGAAATACTTAGAACTTTTACCCAAATTTTTGCTAATTCCTGCTTTAGAAACTACAAACATTACTTCTTATAATCTAGTTTCTGCTGATTAGATTTTATTTCTTTCTTTATGGTCTACAAGAAAAGCATTAGGTAATTTTAGATTCATGCTAAGGTTTGTAAATAGACAACTTATTCAGTGCCTTACAGAACAATCAGTGATTTTTTTTTTTTTTTGGCATGGATGATTCTTCCTATGTCCTTGAATATTCATTTTTCCTGAAAGCTGACAAGTAATTATATGTTGAAATGACATATCCTACATAAACATGGATGTATTTCTCCTTTTAAATGTAAGAACCTGAAGATACAAATGTGTCTGATTTGAGAATTGACATTTGCAAGCCTTTAATAAATTATCTATGAGAAGAATATACGAGAAATCAACGTCTGCTTTCAAATTACTCTTGAGTTTTTGTGTCTACTCTCATTCTTAGTGAAGATGCTGAGATGATAGATTTGGGGTTTTTCATGAATACAGTCATAGAATTAGCTTTGTATGATAGTAAATTGGCAAAGTCTGAGATTATTTTTTGAGAAATTTCCAAACAAGTCCAATAAACTAGCACTGTTTATAAAGTTGACAACTTTTTAAAGTGCATTTCGGCACTTGGCCCAATCATGTTCTAAACAAGTAATAAATATCTAAAAATTGTACTCTTAGTCCTTTTCAATTTTCTCTAGAAACATTGGTCAGTATTTCAATGACTTCTGTTATTGTTATTTTGTTGTATAGTAGTCATCATCCTACAAATTTCTATAGTGATTAATCACTATCACTATAAAACAATCATTCATCACACTTATGACTAAATAGTATAATCACATATTTCAGAATCTCTCTTCCATTTGACTATAAGTTCCACACAATTAGCCACCAAGTATATACTCTTTAGCATTGTATCCACATATTAGTAATTTATTTATTCAGCATATATTTCTGGGGAGCTACTTATATCAGAAGCTGTGCTAATCCTGAAAATGACCTGTATTAAACAATCATGTCCCAATCCACCCAGAGTGTGTAGTTTAGTTCCTAGAACAGAATTGAGCACATAGAAATTGCTTAGGGATATTCATCTAAAGAATGGAATTAATGTTGATTATTAATATTTAGTACCAAATCAATAAGAATTAATTTTCATTTAACTCATAGTTACATGCCTCTAATATGGACAAGTTAAGACTATTGGCAATAAAGAGACTAATATGAGAAATAGCGGATAGTTTAACACCCACTCACTACTGGAAAAATAACTAGTGTGAGTGCCAAAGAATGGATGAACTTCAATTTCATCTGATTTTTTAAAAGTAAAAATATGTATTTATTGAGCCTGAATGCCGTTGGCCTATATGGGTCCATGCAATCAAGCTCCTTTGGAAGTAGGACCAGTGTCCAACTTCTCTCCTCTTCATTCATTCTACTCCAGCCACATTGTTCTCTTTGTTCTTCAGTTATGTCAAGTGTGCTGCTGCACATCTAGATCTTTGTGGGGTTTTTTCCTTTCCTCTGGCTGAACCATTCTTCTTCAAGTAATCTAGGTGGCTCACTTTTTCAGCTCCTTTTGCCAGATCTTCTTTTACTCATGCGACCATTTCAAAGACACTTTCTCTGATCTCCCTATCAAAAAATGAGCAGTTCTATCTCTGCCCCTTTCTTCTTTCTTTCTTGCCCTTTTTTCTTTTCTTCCTTTCTTTTTATTTCTTTCTTTTCTTCCTTTTTTCTTTCTTTCTCACCCATGCATTCATTTATATACTCAGTTATTTACTTTCTTTAACCGATGATACTACAGATTTAAGAGGAGACATTTTTATATATTATAAGGATCAAAGTTACATCAACATGGATAAAGCAGTGAAGAGTGCCTTGGCAAAAAAAAGTGAATACACACACATATACAAAATGTTACTAAGGTTTACAAAGGGTGGTGATTATAGAATGTCTCAATAATAATAGATCTAGTCTGTTTCTTAGCAAAGAACTACTCTGAATGAAAGTTAGTGACTACAAAACTGCATGCTGTAGTGTTTTATAAATATTCGGTGACTAATCTCTATGCAATATTTGATCAACGCTGTGTGCAAATGACTTTTGCGCTTTCGGAGTTCCCAATATACTAAGGCATAACCTTCTCACCTGATTTCAGAATTTCAGTTGGATATGTTCACTAGAGTCCTGAATGAACTTTGTCCAAATCGAAACCGGTGAAAGTGAGCACCTACAGCCCTTTGACTTGCTTCTGTCTCAATGCAGAAGTCACTGCAAGCATCTATTAAAATTTCTCAGCTCAAGCACCAAGACTCTTGCTGTACCCCTGGAAAATGTTCTGAAAATCCTTAACCCTCAGAGCCAACTTCACCAATCCTAGAATCAACAACTCAGGCATCCAAGTAAGAGACCATGTTCCCTGTGCTATTCGTACAGGCACTTAGATTACATAAACACATTCTATTACATAAATCTCAATATTTATGTGGAGTCATCTGAATTTTGTTGTGTAACTAAGGCTATGGGTTCAAAATTCAAAAACACTACTTTGCCAATGATAAAAATTACATTAGAGGGAGCAAGTGTCTGAGTATAACCTGACACCTCCTCCAAAAATTGCCTTAAAATCTGCAGGGCAGAGAAGCCTCTTGACTCTCAGTACATAAGAAAACATGACACTCATCAGTGCAGGGGAAATTGGACTTTATTGTAATAATTAGCCATTCGGAAATAGTACTGATAACATACGTCTTAAAGGGTCATGGCATTTGTCCACAAACGTGTTTTGAATAAAAAGAAATTTGGTTCACAGAAGTATTCAAAATTGATGAGAAGGATACAATGTTTTTGTTTGTTTTAAGGGAGTATAACCTTAAAGATTTCCTTGTAAATTGAGATTTTTGTCTCTGAGATTATGAGCCTGGAGTTGTGTTGATTATGGAGGCAGATTTCCTCTGCAGCATGTGTATGTAGCAATTTAATATTCACTTACATTCATCATTGCTTACTTGCATAATCTGAGGGTAACGTAAAACTTCTGAACATGCCATGGAAAGTTTTCCTTCCCAATCCACCTGTTAGCTCTTTTGATGTCCTTCTCAATCACCCCATGTTCTCTTTGGTTGCTGTTAGAACCTTAGGTTGGAGTCAATGGTCATTGACTCCATTCTCCAGGGAGTTCAGGACATGTTTGCTCTCAGAGGACTATGGTTCACAAGCACAAGTAGAACAGGTTTCCCTAAGCTTCTTGCATGGCTTTATGAGAGGTAGGAAGTTAAGGGCATGTGGGTATAGAGGCCAGTGATTTGCAGATCCCCAGTCCTAGTGTTGAGAATATACCAGTCACAGAGGGCCCTGAGGGCAGCTTGCTGCTCTGTCTAGTCTGGAATTTCAGCTCTATCATAATACGTTTTCTACTCTAGGTTTAAAAACCATCTCTCTTTTCCCTGTTTAGAAATTGTTGGCAGTTTGTCTTTCATCTAGAAGCTAACTTTCTGTCATCAAACAAATATGTAATTGTACTTTGTTAAAAGCTGTGGACTTCTTGAATGACCTGTATTTGGCCTTGGATCCTAATACTGGGTATTTTATTGGAAAGGTTGGCAGTTTTACCTAAAGATATATTATGGCCTTCAGGACCTAATCAGTCCAGGAACATACAACTACTGATCAAGTCAACAGTGAGGGCAGAGTCATGTCAATGACATAATCAGAAAATTTAAGGTAAATTGATTTCTCATCCTTGATTGGAGCCTTGGCACCAGCCCCACTGCTTTCATTTTATACAGAGAGGCTGTTTCATTGACCCTGATATTTTCTTCAGGATTTGTAACATTTTTGTAGATAGACACAAATTTTTGCAGGAGGCAGAAACATTCCCCTCCCATATTATTATCATTATGTTTGTTATAGAAGTCATTGAAATTGTGGATGGAAGCAAACATAACATTTATTTGTGAATACAGTTTTTAATAGGAAACCAAGTTCCTGTGTTTAATCTTGAGAAAATACTGCAAAAAGATGGAAGCTAATCCTTTGTTACCTGGATGCTATTTCTACAAATTACCTCTGCTTCTGCTTCGAGAGCTCAGGGATATGCCAGACACAGACTACAAATTCCCTTGCCTACAACAGAGGACTGAAGTACAGGAAAACAGCAGGCTAACCAATATTGACTTGAGTGAAACAAGTGTCATCTCAGTTGCTTTCTTTTATCTGCTGAGTTTTAAGTGGTAATATATAATACAGTAACCAAAATCAGAAGGGTCATTTTGAGCAAAGAGCACTCCTGCAGGAATAGGAACCAAATCATCATAGCTATAGTAACAGCAAGGTAAGGTTTCTTGAAGACCCCATGGCAGGGTCTTCTTTGTTCTTCTGGAAAATACTGGGTTGGCCAAAAAGTCCATTTGGGTTTTTCTGACATATCTTATGGAAAAACCCAAACAAACTTTTTGGCCAACCCAATTGGATCAATAGGAAACCATCAGAATGTTACTCCAAGTCCAGTTAAAGCCTACGTTGTATTCTTGAACCAATTGTATTTGAATAGACAGTGACAACTGGAAAAATATAAAAATGTGCTAATCTAAACTGAAGTCACTCTGGAAAGCTCTGGATTTGTGTGGAATGCAGAAACATGAAAAAAATTATCCTATCTTACACACATTTCTTGGGAATTTTATGTGAAGGGATGCTAATAACATCTTCATATCATCAGAATTCCGAATTCTATCCTGATTTACCACCTTGAGTACCAAAAAAGTTCAGGCTTCCCCTGTGATCTGATGTAAGATGCAGAAAATGCAAACATGATCATATTCAAGTGTTAAGGTTCAATGATACCCTAGACGTACCTCATGTATCAAGCATGGCTTCCTACCTTAGCAGCAGAATTTGGATAACTAGTGTGGGTAAATTAATTTTGTTGAGAATGTGACATTACAAAGACTCTTCTCCTATTCTTTAAAATGTAGCACCAAATTCTATACCTCATTTTTGTGTTTATTACCATCTTAGCAGAGAGAAAAAGGATGAACTTACTGACTTCATTCTATATGGTCTGATACACAGCTAAAATTAGAGGTAGAGAGAATGAAATGTGTTGATACTAGTACACAAGTTTTGAAAGGGAATACTTTGGTTTGAGGTTTGGGAGAGAGACTCTGTATCTTATAATATGGTGCAAAGTGTATTCCTTACGTATAAGACAAGTATCTTCATAGATCAATGTTACTTAGCATTCCTGGGAAAACAAAGTTAGGACTACAGAACAATAACAACAAAAATCCCCGAGTAAAAAGATGTTTTTTGTAAGTTAATACACCTGCTCTATCCTGCTATCTACTCTCAAGGTCAGTGGTTGCTTTATTTAATCTCAAATAGTAATTGGAGATTCTGAAAAAATTTTAAAGACCTTAAAGTGGTGAACCAATGAAAACTTTTAAGTTTTTACTGTAAGGGGCCAGATCAAGACAAGTGAGTAGATTTAAAGGAAATGAAAGCATTAAGGAATCAATATACAGTTACAAGAGCTTCTCAGTGACTCTACCATTCAAGGAGTAAAACACTTTCTACAGCCATTATATCAATATGTGGCAAACAATATCTTGAAATTTATGTACAGGTTGTTCTCACTTGAAACTGTAGCCTGTTCTTTTAAGTCATGCTTTAAAGAGAACATTTTAGGTGTTATATTAACTGCAATTTTTGTTGTAGTTTTCAAACTGTTAGGAGTCACTGGTAAATACATGGGTAAAGATGAAAAGAATTTATGATTATTAGCTGAGTGTAGAAGACACATATATGTTTTGAGTTTTAATTAACTCTATTTTTGTCAGTGAATTATAAATAGTTCTGTGGAACGCAAATTTGAAACATGGCTTAAAATAAAAATGAAATGTGCTGTGAGCCAATGAATTTTGGAAACACTGTATTTCTACAAAAAGGATATTAAAGGGATTTGGATTTGGTGATAGTGGAATCAGAGTTATGGGTCTGTTTGTTGCAGGATACCTTGAAATGAAAAGTTAAAGGACTAACATATATCCCAGAGTGGTAGATAGAGAGGTTGCTTAAGGATCAAGGTGAATTTCAATTGATTTAACTGTGTAAGAATTTAATGTCTGATTTGAAACAAACAAACAAACAAAGATCAGGAAACTAAAGTATAGATTACTTAATGAATAATGTGAACAAAACCGGCTAAATATTAAAAAAAAAAAAACCAGCAAAACAACACAACAAATAGACATTAACACACTCCAAAATGATTTAGATGTAGATTCCTTAACATCACCCCTCAAAAAAAGGGGGGGAAAGATGAACTACAGCATCATTTTATTTTTAGCTTTTAACATAGACTTTTTTTTTAAAGAACTTTTATTGAGATACAGTTAACAGACAATAAACAGCATATATTTAGAGTGTACAATCTGGTGTCCCAATCTCCCAATTCATTCCCCCCCAACCCTCCCCGCTTTCCCCACTTGGTGTCCATGTGTTTGTTCTCTACACCTGTGTCTCTATTTCTGCCTCGCATTTCCTCTTTCACAGTTGTTAGCATTTGCCTTATGTATTGAGGTGCTCCTATATTGGGTGCATATATATTTATAATTGTCATCTCCTCTTCTTGGATGGATCCCTTGATCTTTATGTAATGTCCTTTCTTGTCTCTTGTAACATTTTTTATTTTAAAGTCTATTTTATCTGATATGAGAATTGCTACTCCAGCTTTCTTTTGATTTTCATTTGCATGGAATATCTTTTTCCATCCCCTCACTTTCCGTCTGTATGTGTCCCTAGGTCTGAAGTGGGTCTCTTGTAGACAGCATATATATGGGTCTTGTTTTTGTATCCATTCAGCCAGTCTGTGTCTTCTGGTTGGTGCATTTAGTCCATTTACATTCAAGGTAATTGTCGATATGTATGTTCCTATTACCATTTTCTTAATTGTTTTATTGTTGTTTCTGTAGGTCCTTTTCTTCTCTTATGTTTCCCGCTTAGAGAAGTTCCTTTAGCATTTGTTGTAGGGCTGGTTTGGTGGTGCTGAATTCTCTTAGCTGTTGCTTGTCTGTAAAGCTTTCGATTTCTCTGTCGAATCTGAATGAGATCCTTGCTGGGGAGAGTATTCTTGGTTGTAGGTCCTTCCCTTTCATCACTTGAAATATATTATGCCAGTCCCTTCTGGCTTGCAGAGTTTCTGCTGAGAAATCAGCTGTTAACCTTACGGGAGTTCCCTTGTATGTTATATGTTGTTTTTCCCTTGTTGCTTTTAATAACACTTCTCTGTCTTTGATTTTTGTCAACTTGACTAATATATGTCTTGGCATGTTTCTCCTTGGGTTTATCCTGCCTTGGACTCTCTGCGCTTCCTGGACTTCGGTAGCTATTTCCTTTCCCATGTTAGGGAAGTTTTCAACCATAATCTCTTCCAATATTTTCTCAGGTCCTTTCTCTCTCTCTTCTCCTTCTGGGACCCCTATAATGCGAATGTTGGTGCGTTTAACATTGTCCCAGAGGTATCTTAGGCTGTCTTCAGTTCTTTTCATTCTTTTTTCTTTATTCTTTTTTCTTTATGCTTTTTTGCATCAGTGATGATCACCATTCTGTCTTCCAGGTCACTTATTCGCCCTTCTGTCTCAGTTAATCTGCTATTGGTTCCTTCTAGTGTGTTTTTTATTTCCGTTATTGTGTTGCATATCTCTGTTTGTTTGCTCTTTAATTCTTCTAGGTCTTTGGTAAACGTTTTGATCTTTGCATCCAGTCTTTTTTCAAAGTCCTGGATCATCTTCACTATCATTATTCTGAATTCCTTTTCTGGAAGGGTGCCTATCTCCTCTTCATTTAGTTGTTTTTCTGGGGTTTTATCCTGTCCCTTCATCTGGTACAAAGTCCTCTGCTTTTGCATTTTATCTTTCTGTGGCTGTGGTTTTCAGTTCCACAAGACGAAATACTGCTGATACTGCTTGATACTGCTGTCTGCCCTCTTGTCTAACATAGACTTTTTGAACAGTTTTATTTCATATAAAAGTTGAGAAGTTAACAGAGTTCCCATGTACTCCTGTACCCAGTTTTCCCTGTTGTTAATGACTGACATTACTATGGTACATTTTATACAACGAATGGACCAATAATGATACATTAATATTAGCAGTCATAGATTATTTATATTTCCTTAGTTTTTATCCAGCAACTTTTTCTATTCCAGGATAGTTGTCATGTCTCCTTAGCCTCTTCTTGGCTGAGATAGCTTCTCAGATTTTTCATGTTTTTGGTGACTATGACAGCTTTGAGGAGTACTGCTCAGGTATTTTGTAGGATGATCCTCTGCTGGAATTTGATGTTTTCCATCATAATTAGACTGTGGTTATAGTACTTTTTGGAAGAAAACCATGGAAGTATGTGCCATTTCATAACATTATATCAAGTGTGCATGCCATCAGTATCACTATTGATGTTGATCTTGATAACCTGGATAAGGTAGCATTTTTCAAATTTCTCCACTGTAAAGTTTCTTTTTACCCCTTTTCTATACTAAAGTGTTTAGAAGAGTGTCAGTATGCACAGTCCATGCGTAAGGAGTGGAGAGTTACCTTCCTGTCCTTTAGGGTAGAGTATCTACATAAATTATTTGGAATTATAATGCATGGGAGATTTGTCTCTTCTCCATTTATTTATTCAATCATTTATATATATTACTGTGGACTCAAGGATATTTATTTTCTCTTCGGGTACTAATTTAATACTACTTTACTGATTTTGTTGTTCAAATTACTCTAGCTGTATCCACTGGGAACTCTTTTAGTTGGCTCCTGTGTCCCTTTGAGATTCTCCCATCAAAGTGGATTTTTTTTTTTTAGCACTTCATTGCTTTCTGTTACAATAAGGTGCTCCAGCTCATCTTGTATATTTGTTGCTCCAGCACAAGAATCAGCCATTTCTCCAAGAAGCCTTTTTTCCTTTTATTAGAGTATGGCATTTGAAACCAAGATCTGGATGCTAGGTGTACTTTTGTTTCTTTGTTTGTAATCCATTAGAGAGCAAGGGGTGTAAAGAAATCTAAACGGACCAAATCAAAGGGGTGCTAGCCCTTTCTAGGTAAGAGGAGAAGTACTGTATACCACTTTCTACTGCAGGCAGTTGTCTATTCTTGGCATAGATGGGCAAAGTGTTCTGCTGAGGCGCAGAAAAATGAGCAGATTTTTTTTTTTTTTTTTACTATGTATGAGTTGTCCTGCAGAACTGAATCTATTAAACTAAATACGGGGCTAGTTTTCCTGCCTTTTGATTTGATTCTCCAAGAGATTTGTGCTGAATGTTGGACAGTGCAGGAAACTAGGGACGTCATTCCAGATCCTATAGTCATTAAACGAACTTTAAGGTTATTATGAATAAATTCATGCCCATAAATTTAATAGCTTTCTTAGAAATACACCTTTATTTTATTTTGGGGCTGCATCATGTGGCATGCAAGATCTTAGTTCCCCTCCCAGGGATTTAACCCAGTCCCCCTGCAATGAAAGTGAAGTCTTAACCACTGGACTGCCAGGGAAGTCCCTTTAATAGCTTTAATGAAGTTGACATTTTGTCTTGCAAAATGAAACTTAATGAAGGCTGCAGAAGAAATTTTTTTTTAAATTGCCCTATATCTGTCAATAAATAATAAACTCGTAATTTAAAAACATCTGACAAAAAAAAGTCACGCCCCAGTATCTTTGTGGTGAACAAAATACGTAGGGGAGGAAAAAGTGCTTTCAGATAAAAGAGAAAAAATAATTTTTCTCATTTTATAAGCTGTCATAATTCATCATCACACCACCTAAATAATACATAGTAAGAAAAGAACTTTCTCTCTCATGAGCATGAACTCAAAAATATGAACCAAAATGTTAGCAAATTGAATTTTGTAATCAAGTGGAGTTTATCCCAGTTAAGAGAACTTTGTTTAATATTAAAACATTTACTATTAAGAAAAAAATAGATTTTTCTCAATGGATAAAGAAGAAAGCATTTAATAGACTTAAGCACACATGATAAGCTTTTTCAACATAGCTGGAAATTTTCTTAAGATCGAGTTTCAGCACAAAGGCATTAGATGACATGATTCTTCATAGTTAAGTAAATATTAAACACTGTCCCCTAAACTTGGAAAAAAGACAAGGATATCTCCTTTTTTGACTGGCTTCATTCATTTGGCAGAATGCTTTTGAGATTCATGAACATTGTTTTATGTGTCAATAATTCATTTCTTTTATTGGTGAATGCTAATTAATTGTGTAAAAGTACCATAATTAGATTATATAGTCACCATTTGATGGACATTTGCATTGTTTCCAGTTGTTTACTGTTATAAATATAGCTGCTATACACATTTTCAAGTACTCTTTGTATGGAAATGTCTCATTGCTCTTAGCTAAATATCTAGAAGTGGAATTGCTAGGCAGCATAGTGCTTATTTAACTTCATAGGACACTGACAAACTCTACCAAAATGGCTGTACCATTTTCATTTGAGAACCTTTTTTCTTTTCTGAAATAAAAATTTAGTTCTATCCATTTTCTACTAAGCACTGCTTAAGCAGCATCCCACAAATTTTGATAGGCTGTATTTTTATTTTCATTCAGTTGAAAATATTTCCTAATTTCCCTTGAGATTTTTATCTTTGTCCCATGGATTATTTAGAAGTATCTTGTTTAATATCCAATTCTTTGCAGATTTACATGTAATCTTTATGTTATTGATTTATACTTTAATTCCATTATGATCAGTGAACATGCTTTGCGTGATTTCAATTCTTTTAAATTGTTAAGGTTTGTTTTATGAACCAGGAGAGGGTTGCTTTGGTTGATGTTGCATGCATATTTAAAATTAATCTGTATTTTGCTATTTGGGGGTAAAGTATTCTGTAAATATCAGTTAGAACTCATTGGTAGATGATGTTGTTCAGTTCTTTTATATCTTTGCTGATTTTTGTCTACTAGCTCTATTTATGACTAAAAATTCCACAGCTATAATTGGGGAATTTTTTTTAAAATTCTTCATTTGGTTCTTTTAGATTTTACTACCTGTTCTGAAGTTCTCTTCTTATGTCCATATACATTTAGGGCTTTTATGGCTTCTTGATGGATTTAACCTTCTGTCATTTTGTAATGTTTCACAAAACTTCTTTGCTCTGAAGTCTACTTCAATATTAATGTACTCACCTTGTTGTGGGAAAAATGGTGGGAGGATGGTCACATCACAGGTCTTGGGTGAGTCCCTTGGATGGGCTGCCAATTGAGGGTCCTTTGCTTCATGCAGGGAAGAATTCAAGAGCAAGCCATAGTAAAGTGAAAGCAGGTTTATATAGAGAGATACACACTCCATTGACAGAGTGTCGGCCACCTCAGAAGGTGAGAGTGGTGCCGAGGTGTAGGGGTGGTTAGTTTTTAAGAGTTGGGTAATTTCATAGGCTAATGAGTGGGAGGATTATTCCAACTATTTTGAGGAAGGGGCAGAGATTTCCAGGAATTGGGCCACCACCCACTTTTTGGCCTTTTATGGTTAGCCTTGGAACAGCCATGTCACCGTGGGTGTGTCATTTAGCGTGTTAATGTGTTACAATGAACATACAGTGAGGCTCAATGTCTACTGAAAGTCGAGTCTTCCACCATCTCAGGCCTCCTATGGTAAATGTTTCCATCCATTCAATTTTAAGCTGATGTGAGTTTCTGGTAGATGCCATGGAGTTGAGTTAATTTTTTAAACCCATCTTGTCAATCTCTCTTCCTGTTAGTGTATTAGGATCATTTAGAGCCAATTAGCCCATAGTCAACTATATGGGCTTGCATTCTTTTGCTCCTCCCTCCTCCAAATTTTCCTACTACTTTCCAGCTCCCTGATGTTCCCCTTTTCTCTCCACTTGCCTGAAGGGGGAGCTTTAGACACTCTGCCTGCCATCCTCTTCCCATGACTGTGCAATATCAGGGGCATGGGAGATTAGAATAAGAAAAGGTCCAGCTTTCTGCACAGTGGGGTGGGGGGGACAGAGATATAACACAACTGGGGTTTCCTCCTTCTGAGCACTTTATTTGCTAATGTGCATCATGAATCTTCAAGAGGGATTTATAACGTACAGGTTTCGCTTGTTTGCCCATAGATCTCCTTTTTAAATTTGAATGGTTTCCCTCTAAGCATTTCTTTGAGTGAATGTTTCACAATGTGGGCTATTATATCTTGTTATATTTCATATTTTGTTCAAGGAAATAATCTTTTACCTTCAAAATCCCCTTACCACAAGTGACTCACATATTAGAGACATATATGATCGCTAGATGAATGTGAAAGCAATCTGTGTTAGAAACTTATATAAAGAGTTCAGAACTTTAGCACTTTGTCTAATGTGGCCCTGTAAGGATAATAATCTTTTCTTTAACCTCCTGAAAATGAAATCCAGCCTGTTAAACTGATCCCCGTCCCAATCCTCTTCTACTGTCCCAAATGAGCAGTGAGTTGATAGGGCATCTGTGAAGAATTTGTCGTCTCTGTTACTCCTGAATAGCTCACTGTGTGAACTTGTTCTGTACATATGAGTCAAAATCAACTTGACAGGTAGACGCTGCCTTCAAACTTTTGATGGGAATGAGAGGAGAGAAGGTGACCTGAATTTTTCTCCACCCTTTCAATATTTGTTGACAAATAAATTTTTAAAGACTACAGAGTCAAAGATGGTGGTTTAAGGGAAGGAAGGTTTTGGAATTTCATTTGGTTTCATGATCAAACAAATTGACTAATTTGGATTAAGGCTGACTTCTGAATGTAGGCTAAGTCTGCTCTCATAGAATTCTAATGTTCTGTCCACTCCAAAATGTATTCAGAGAATGAACCATTGTCATTCCGTGTGTTTTACTTTTGACAAGTGTAATCCTTTTAGAAAGGTTTTAGCTGAAATTATTTATGAACTAGGAAAGCCCATGGTGATAACACTGAATTTAGGAAACTCATCTATTCTTTTAAAATTATTAATTTAACAGAATAGTGGACAGTTTAAAAAAAAAAAAAAAGCTCTACTTTGAGCTTCATAATCCATATTATTGACTAATTCCCAAATTTTAAAATGTCTTTTTGTGATTCTCTCTGCCGATGGCATACATTTTTCAATGATTGAGGAAAAGTTTCCAATTATGCAGCAGTATTATTGCTGTATTCTTGTGGTTAAAACCTGTTGTGTACTAAGCATTTACTAGCGATAATTCTAAATATTTTACATGTATCGTTTCACTCAGTCATCACTACAATTCTATGAAATTAATAGGAATGTTATATTCTTTATTTTCTTCTATCAATCAGAAGACTGAAATGACAAGAAAATAATTTACTTAGTCCAAGGACACAGAGATAGTAAGGGGCCAACATAAGATTCAGAGCCACATAGTCTTTATTCAGACCATGAATGGTTAATTGTGGCTGTGCAGTATACAAGTGAGTTTAAAAGCATAGGCTCTGTAGTAAAAGGTACCCCAGATTCCAAGCTCTACTCTTTATTCATTGTATGACCTCAAGTAAACTGCTCAATCTATTTAAACCTCAGTGTCCTCATCTGTAAATCAATAAAGGTACACATCTCATAGGATATTTGTCAAGATTAGAAAGACATTTATGCATGTGCATGGCAGAATCAAGTAAACAATCAGTAATTGTTACCTGTTATTCTGACACCTACCACTGTTATTCTATGTCGGGAAAGTTTCTCTAAATAAATTGGTTAGTTTCCCTATGGAAAGTTCTGTCAGATGCTTAGCTGGAAAAAAAAATGTAGGAATACAGTGAAAGTTTAGTGTTTTTCAAGTCACAGACAAGATTTCCTGCAAGAACACATTATTTTAAATCACTCTTGAATTAATCTTTCCTTTTGCAAAGGGGTAGCAGTTCAATACCATCATCATAAACTTCATCATCACCAGCTATCATATTCATGATCAATAAAGGCATAAAATAGTTTTTAAATGTATGCTTTTATCAGCAAAGAAATAGCATCCCTGCCCTCTCTATTGACCGCAGAGATAGCCTTCCTGCTAGATTCTTCCTCCAGTTTTCTACCTGGTTCTAATCAGCTTCACAATCTATAACACCAAGTCAAGAATTTTACTTATGGAGTGGAGAGTCTGATTTGTGAGAACAAAGTGTCTGCATTGACTTATGATTCATTAACAGACACAAAGCAGATTTACCCTCATACGAGACCCGGGGAACAATAAATGAATATCCCTGAATTTTAAAATTCTTTCATTGTACCTACTGTATGAAAAAGGGCCTAAACAAATTCATAAATTCTGTTCATTTATCACACAGTTTTTTTTGCTATCCAGATACTTTTTAAAATAAATGGACTGATTCTTCTCCCTAAAATTCAGATTTAGTGGTAATCTGCTTAAGCGTTTGACCTAAATTGCTGTGTGTTCAGCAGCTTATTTGCTGGTTTTACATGTGAGTTTGCCTTGGTAGAATCCAGTAGAGTAACGTACATTATTGCGCATTACAGTTTCTGCCTATAATTCCCTTTATGCTGCAGTACTTTAATGCAGTACCCAAACCCTTCAATTTCAACCCACTTCTTAAATTATCTTTTTTTGAACCCCACACTCACAGGTCTGTGGCTCTGGTCTAAGTGTATTATTATGTACCAGTGAAAGGAATTTTGCTTTATAAAGGTAAACTGTCTTGCCTCCACAGTTTTTTTTTTTAATTGGAGTATAATCACTTTACAATGTTGTGTTAGTTTCTGCTGTGCAGTGAAGTGAATTGGCTATATGTATACATATATACCCTCCCTCTTTGACCTGCCTCACCCCCAATCCCCAAATTTCAGGCCCAGATGGGTTTTTTTTTTTTTTTTTTTGCTGCACCGGGTCTTAGTTGTAGCATGTGGGATCTTTAGTTGCAGCATGTGAACTCTTAGTTGTGGCACGCAGGATCCAGTTCCCAGACCAGGGATTGAACCTGGGCCCCTTGCATTGGGAGCACAGAGTCTTAACCACTGTACCACCAGGGAAGTCCCTCCACAGTTATTACTGAGATATCTCATCCTTCCAAGAAAGAAAAGTTCATATTATCACACCACATCATACACTAACGTACTATTGTCCCTTTAGCCACCAGCCAGGAGGGTTTTGGTGGCTCCAGACACCACCCAGACAATGTTAAGGACATGAATTTAAACAGTCAGCTTTAACATATATGGTTTGCATTTTTCTTTGCTTCTGATTTTTTTCTTAGTGGGAAGAGAGGGATCTGAATTAATCTTCTTGATGCTCTGAAAATGGTCTGAGAAGAACAGATAACATTTAACAAGTCTCTACTCTTTCTGTTCCATCTTCTTTATTTTCCACCACTCTTTAGTTTGCTTTATTTTATTCCCAACCCCCACCCCCACTAAACTGCTCTTTTCATGGTCAAATCCCAAGGTCATTTCTCTGTATTTATGTTGCTTTCTCTCTCAGCAGCAGCATTTAACACAGTTCTCTATGGCATTTGCCATGTTCTCTGTCTTGCTCCATAACAGCAAACCTCTCTGGGGTTATGGGTTCATGCTCAATTCATTCTCACAGATTTCTTCTCAGTGTCCGTTCACTGCTGCGCTTTCTCTACCTGCTTTTTTCTTCTTATTTTGATACACTGTAATTACTTCCAAGTATCTCATTTAGTTTCAAAGCTGGAAATACTCTCTGTATTCTGATGACTCTCAGATTTAAAGCAAGAGTCAAGCACTTTCCCTTGAGCTCTGGATCTAGAGGTTAAAATGGAAACTAACATGAGAATACACTTAAAGATTCTGAAATTTATGTCCCTGATTTTCCATAGAAATATGTTTTCTACCCTTCCTCATTTCAGTAAATGAGTCCACATTCTGCTCCATTTTTCACTGCAAATTATAGCCTTAGTTCCTTTCTATAGCATAGAACATGGAGAGTTAATTTTGATCAGGTTTCTATAGGAAAATATTAGTGGGAAACCGAATGTTATGTTCTTCTATCTGTGTCAGTCTCCTTTATTCCCTTAGCTTTGGTCTCATTTTATTTATTATCCTACCAAGGAGGCTTTTGGATTCTTAATTTTTATTACATGTTTATATTGCATGTTTAATGTAGGGACCATGCATAGGAGATAAGGATATTCAAAAAACGTGTCTAAAATATAACTGTTGAAAGAAATAAGAGCAAATTCCAGACTTACAATATCCCTCTTCTATGAATTATTTTCATTTTAAAACCACTACAGTAATGGCTATAATTTTTATTTACAAACAACTGACAACTGACCCCATAGCATCAGGCCCATTGACAACCATCCTTGCAGGGTGAGGTCAAAGGTAATAGAGGTAATATAACTGATTCATTCTACATGTGGGATCAAGGGAAAACATCCTTATCACAACCCTTTCATTTTATTTCTTTTCAAATTTAAAAGTGTATTCACTCTTACATAAGAAAATGAAATAATGATGCCAGAATGACAGATATCTTTATAAATTAAGATATTTTGAGTCGACAAAATTCCTGGGTGAAGATGAGTGAGCTGGTCTCTAAGTCAAAATTTTCACTTTGCACACAATTTCGTACTTAAAAAAAAAGATGAAAAGGTTTGAGAGCACCAAATCGTAACCACTAGACCACCAGGGAAATAAAAAGGTTTGAAAAGCAGAAGTTTTGTATAATTGAATGCTGCAAAAGAGAACCTTTTGACATATCTAGAATCAAAAACCTTTAAATCAAGAATGAATTCTGGCCAGGACAATGTCTGCCTTTTTGGAGGTTATGAAGGCCAGTGGTTAAAGTGGGGGAAGTGCTTTTGACAAACTTCTCATGATTCTGGAGGAGACCCTGTTGTTGTAATTTTGAGGACAGGTGTCGATTGTAAGAGCTATTATAAAACAAAGAATCACTATAAAAGTTCACTGAAATATTTGATGAGGAAAGCTAGTATCTGTATTAAGTGTAAGAAACCTTCTGGAAAGGTATATATTTACAAAGCTACACTGGCAAAAAAAGAAAAGAAAAATAAATGTCTGATTATAAGGCAGCCATGGAGAGATGGTTCTTCCTCTCTTTTTCTTTCTCCTCCTCCAGCTCTATCAGAGATCCCATTCTCTTCCCTTTTCCTCTGTATTGAGAAGTATGAGAAGATGAGAAAGAGGAGAAAGTACTCCATTCTCCAGGATATGTCACCTGAAGACTTCTGATGCATTTAGATATTCAGAAGAAAATGGCATCTTAGAGGCAGATGCACGTACACTGAATGAAGTTCCTTAAACTAGGATTTGACAACTTATTTCTGGAAAGGGCCAGATAGTAAATATTTTAGGCTCTGTGCACCATATGGTTTCTGCTACAACTCTGCAACTCTGCCATCATAGGGTGAAAGCATTCACAGACAAAATATAAACAAATGGACATGGCCATGTTCCAATAAAACTTTATTACAGAAACAGGTGGAGGGCCAGATCTGGCCTGCAAGCCTTTTACTGTTGAACACTGCCTTCAACTATTGAATAATGTAAGGGTATCTTTACTAGAAAAGTCAACAAATATTTAGCACAAAGTTTACTAGAACAATGGTTTCAGGAACCTAGCTCGAGGTGTTTGGTTCATATTAAAGAAAAGAAAAAAACAACTTCTAATATTCTTTTAGTTTTCAGTTTTAAATTAAAATATAAGAATTTTTATTAAAACAAAATAGCATATTATTTACATAAATTGTGGGAATAGTAAATAGACTTCCAAGATCTGAACGCCAATTTTTAGAGCTGCACTGAAAGGAAATGAAAAGAGTAACTTAAATAGTTGTTTGCTGTGATCTTCTTGGAACAATCTGAGCTATCAGTCTGGCATTTTTCCAGTCAATCTTCTGTTAAAACAGTAAAGCTTGTCTCTAAACTTACTGAGAAATTCTTGGGTCATGTATGAAATCTTAATAGATTGATTAAGGTAAATATATTTAAAGGCTAAAGTAGCTGCAGAATGGGGTCCAATTGCAACCTTCACTAGTGTAGTCAGTATCCCTGTAATCATCTCCTTGAATATAATTGTCATCATATCCTAAAATGTCTTTCACCAAAGAATCAGCTTTGTAGCCATTGGAAAGGTAAAGATCTGTAAATCAGTCTATTACTAACAACAAGACATCTGCAAAAATCGGATGCAAGTGTTAAGCATTAGTAACAAGCATGCAGTTTTGGAGAAATGCGGCCAAGGCTCTGTTGTTTCTTATTGAAATAAGAACTTTATACCTGCCATGGAATTGAGTCCCATCTTCAGAAGCTGCTTAGACTTTAATCAAAAAGTAATGATTTATGAGGTAATGATTGTAATCAAGGAAGCACTGGCATCATTAGCAGCCAGTGAACAGAGTAGGGATCTAGATTGTAAGCAAGAGAGTCAAACTATTGTAAGAATGTTATATGTTGGATGAAGGATTTATGTAAACAGTGTGGGATTTTTTAGAATCCGTAAATTGGAGAATTTGAAAATTATCTTCCTTACAGATAGACAAAAAAAAAAAAAGGCTCTCTGGCTTTAGAATTCAAAGCCATTTTTTACCTCTGTGGGTTTATAAAATAAAAGCATCCATAAAGCTCTAGATTCACTATTAAAAAAAAGTCTCAATGATTTACAAAGATACTTTAAAGAGATTGTTTTGTTTTATTTGAAAGTTCTATTTTCCCATTGTGAAGGCATGAACATGGGTGGTCCCCTAAGGAAAACATGATCTTAAGAATGTAAAAACTAATTATATTCTCATTAGGGTTTAGAGAAAGAAAGGGAAAGTGGTAAAAAAAATTTTTTTCAGCTAAGATAGGGCAGCTTTTCATGTTCACCTGGAACCTATAGAATTGCTTCATTTAGTCACCAAAGCCTAGCACCAATCCTCTTGCCAACTGTCTAAAACACACATATGCGACCCACACAGCCCTGGAGCATCTGTGCATAGTTCTGAATTATGCACTGTGGCTTTAAAGTCCTTTGCTCCCTGCTTCCTACAGCAACCTTAGTGAGGGTAAAAAAGTGTCTTTTTATATATCATGACATGCATAATGTTTTCTCTCCAGTCCCAGCATTGTAGAAGGTGCATTTTCAGTGACATATAGCATACAATGTAAATGAGCTGTGGAGTCACAAATTAAAAAGCTTTTATAGAAACCTCTAATTACTATTTATGGCTCCCACGATATTACCTAAACTGGCTACTACTTAAATAATTACAAGTTCCCCAATGCATGTGGGGGTGTGCATTGTTGACTAACAGCAGATGCAGTGAGTAGTGTGATTTATTATTAAGGGAAAACCATAAAGGTAGTTTTTTTAATCTATGATGCTCTTTCTGTGTGTTGCCAGGCAGACAATGAGAAAGGGCATTTTAAAAAATGGTGGCATTTTCCTACCCTGCATCTGTTCTTCTCTGGTGAGGACTCCTCAACCCTGCCATTTTTCTTTATTACATAATGTCAGTATCATTAAAAACATGAATAGATATGCCTACCTTGTCATACAGTAATTTAAGCATCATGAAATTTATAATGCATCTGTAGTTATACAATTAATACATTTACTGAGACCTACCAATTGGCAAAGCACTATGCTATTGTCTTATGAAAAGGGTCATAGTACATAATTCTTTGTTAAATAATACTATTTCCTTAAAATGACAAAATGGTATAATAAATTTGTAATCCAACATTTACTTAGTATCTACTACGTGTTAGCTATTGGTTAGCCTGACTCCATGACTCCAGGACTCAAAAATTAATGACCTGGCCTATATATGCTCATGATATAGTGAAGGACAACCGAGAAAGCTACACAGATAGCACTTCTACATGGCAGAGAGGGGTAAGTGATTGGTTTCCAATCAATGTATTATGAGAGTAGGATTTGGGAGATTACCTGAGTGGAGCTGATGGAAAGACATCTGGGATAAGGTGGAGTATGAGCTTGATTGAAAGAAAATGTAAGACAGCTTGATATGAAAAACCTTTTTATGTAAAATAATGACTTGATTTGAAAAATAAACATACAAAATATTCAAAAGGATAAAACTGACAAAAACAAAGTTTACAGAAGATGAAATCAATCACATTTATTGTTTAGACATATGTTCAATGTGATGATATAGAGGTAAAATTAAAAAGAAAAAGGAAAATTATTATTTTCATGATGCTTACAGTCTAGCTGGAGAGTGAGAGCTTCTACTTTGCAGGATCAGATATGTTTATATCTAGTTTGTTGTAATTACAAAAACTTGAATTTTGAAGCACAACAGTTATACCTAGTCTAACTCTTAGAGCTTGTGTGAGTGTAAAGAACACACTTGGAATTACTTTACAAATTCTAAAACTTTAAAGAAATGTCAGTGTTCTGACATGGCTTAAGGGAGGCATAAGTGCTACTTCTCCCCAATTATCACATAATTGACTTCCTCACAATGCAAGAGCTGAACTGTACAGAGCAGACACTATCCTTTTGGATTGATCAGCAGGGACAAAATACTGTCCATAAAAGCACTGCCTCTTTGGAAGGCGAGATGGCATCATAGTTCACCATGCTCTGGACCTTGTTTCTGCAGCTGACAATCAAGAAGTCCGGAGAGAAAGTTGCTATCAGTTATTTTTTTTTTATTTATACAAACATATGTATTTGGTATAAAAATTAACAAAAAAATAAGCTTCAAACATCTTTAATTCATTCTTTTTTTTAAGAACTTTTATTGAGATACAGTAAACATACAATAAACTGCATATATTTAGATGGTACAATTTGGTATCCCAATCTCCCAATTCATTCCCCCCAAACCCTCCCCGCTTTCCTCACTTGGTGTCCATATGTTTGTTCTTGACATCTGTGTCTCTATTTCTGCCTTGCAAACCGGTTGATTTGTACCATTTTTCTATATTCTGCATATACGTGTTAATGTATATTTGTTTTTCTCTTTCTGACTCACTTCATTCTGTATGACAATCTCTAGGTCCATTCATGTCTCTACAAATGTCCCAGTTTCATTGCTTTTTTACAGCTGAGTAATATTCCATTGTATATATGTACCACATCTTTTTATCCCTTCATCTGTTGATGGACATTTAGGTTGCTTCCATGTCCTGGCTATTGGAAATGGCGCTGCAATGAACATTGGAGTGCATGTGTCTTTCTGAATTATGGTGTTCTCTAGGTATATGCCCAGCAGTGGGATTGCTGGGTCATATGATAACACTATTTTTAGTTTTTCAAGGAACCTCCATACTGTTCTCCATAGTGGCTTAATCAATTTACGTTCCCACCAGCAGTGCAAGAGCATTCCCTTTTCTCCACACCCTCTCCAGCATTTACTGTTTGTAGATTTTCTGATGATGCCCATTCTAACTCGTGTGAGGTGATACTTCATTGTAGTTTTGATTTGCATTTCTCTAATAATTAGTGATGTGGAGGAGTTTTTCGTATGCCTTTTGGCCATCCATATGTCTTCTTTGGAGAAATGCCTATTTAGGTCTTCTGCCCATTTTTTGATTGGGTTGTTTGCTTTTTTTGAAATTGACCTGGATGAACTGTTTACATATTTTGGAGATTAGTCCTTTGTCTGTTGATTCGTTTGCAAATATTTTCTCCCATTCTGAGGATTGTCTTGTTGTCTTGCTTATACTTTCCTTCTCTGTGCAGAAGATTTGAAGTTTCATTAGGTCCCACTTATTTATTTTTGTTTTTATTTCCATTACTCTGGGGGTGGGTCAAAAAAGATCTTGCTGTGATTTATGTTGAAGAGTGTTCTTCCTATGTTTTCCTCTAGGAGTTTTATAGTGTCCGGCCTTACATGTAGGTCTTTAATCCATTTTGAGTTTATTTTTGAGTATGGTGTTAAGGAGTGATCTAATTTCATTCTTTTCCATGTAGCTGTCCAGTTTCCCCAGTACCACCTATTGAAGAGTCTGCCTTTTCTCCATTGTATATCCTTGCCTCCTTTGTCATAGACTAGTTGGCCGTAGTTTATCTCTGGGCTTTCTATCCTGTTCCAATGATCTATATTTCTGTTTTTGTGCCAGTACCATACTGTCTTGATCACTGTAGCCTTGTAGTATAGTTTGAAGTCAGGAAACCTGATTCCACCAACCCTGTCATACCTTCTCCAAATTGCTTTGGCTATTTGGGATCTTTTGCGTTTCCATACAAATTGTAAAATTTCTTGTTCTAGTTCTGTGAAAAATGCCATTGGTAATTTGATAGGGATTGCATTGAATCTGTTTATTGATTTGGGTGGTATAGTCATTTTCACAATGTTGATTCTTCCAATCCAAGAACATGGTATACCCCTCCATCTGTTTGTGTTGTCTTTGATTTCTTTCATTAGTGTCTTATAGTTTTCTGAGTACAGGTTTTTAACCTCCTTGGTTAGGTTTATTCCTAGGTATTTTATTCTTTTTGTTGCAATGGTGAATGGCATTGTTTCCTTAATTTCTCTTTCTGATCTTTCATTGTTAGTTTATACAATTGCAAGAGATTTCTGTGTGTTAATTTTATACCCTGCAACATTACCAAACTCATTGATTTGCTCAAGTAGTTTTCTGGTGGCATCTTTAGGATTTTCTGTGTATAGTATCATGTCATCTGCAAACAGTGACAGATGATTTACTTCTTCTTTTCCAATTTGGATTCCTTTGATTTCTTTTTCTTCTCTGATTGCTGTGGCAAGGACTTCCAAAACTATGTTGAACAGTAGTGGTGAGAGTGGACATCCTTGTCTTGTTCCTCATTTTAGAGGGAATGCTTGCATTTTTTCACCATTGAGAATGATGTTTGCTGTGGGTTCATTGTATATGGCCTTTATTATGTTGAGATAGGTTCCCTCTATGCCCACCTTCTGGAGAGTTTTTATCATAAATGGGTGTTGAATTTTGTCAAAAGCTTTTTCTGCATCTATTGAGGTGATCATGTGGTTTTTATCCTTCAATTTGTTAATATGATGTATCACATTGATTGATTTGCATATATTGAAGAATCCTTGCATTCCAGGGATAAACCCCACTTGATCATGGTATATGATCCTTTTAATGTGTTGTTGGATTCTGTTGGCTAGTATTTTGTGGAGGATTTTTGCATCTAAATTCATTAGTGATATTGGTCTGTAATTTTCTTTTTTTGTAGTATCTTTGTCTGGTTTTGGTATGAGGGTGATGTGGCCTCATAGAATGAGTTTGGAGTGTTCCTTCCTCTACAATTTTTTGGAAGAGCTTGAGAAGGATGGGTGTTAGCTCTTCTCTAAATGTTTGATAAAATTCACCTGTGAATCCACCTGGCCCTGGACTTTTGCTCGTTGGGAGATTTTTAATCACAGTTTCAATTTCATTCCTTGTGATTGGTCTATTCATATTTTCTATTTCTTCCTGATTCAGTCTTTGAAGTTTGTACTTTTCTAAGAATCTGTCCATTTCATCCAGGTTGTCCATTTTATTGGTATATAGTTGCTTGTAGTAGTCTCTTATTGTGCTTTTTATTTCTGCGGTGTCTGTTGTAACTTCTCCTGTTTCATTTCTAATTTTATTGATTTGAGTCCTCTCTCTCTTTTTCTTGATGAGTCTTGCTAGAGGTTGATCAATTTTATTTATCTTCTCAAAGAACCAGCTTTTAGTTTTATTGATTTTTGCTATTGTTTTCTTTGTTTCTGTTTCATTTATTTCTGCTCTGATCTTTACGATTTCTCTCTGTCTACTAACTTTGGGTTTTGTTTGCTCTTCTTTCTCTAGTTTCTTTAGGTGTAAGGTTAGATTGTTTATTTGGGATGTTGCTTGTTTCTTGAAGTAGGATTGTATTGCTATAAACTTCCCTCTTAGAACTGCCTTTGCTGCATCCCATAGGTTTTGGATCATGGTGTTTTCATTTTCATTTGTCTCTAGGTATTTTTTGATTTCCTCTTTGATTCCTTCAGTGATCTCTTGGTTATTTAGTATTGCATTGTTTAGCCTCCATGTGTTTACGTTTTTTACAGTTTTTTTCCTCTAATTGATTTCTAATATCATAGTGTTGTGGTTGGAAAAGATGCTTGATATGATTTCAATTTTCTTAAATTTACCAAAGCTTGATTTATGACCCAAAATGTGATCTCTCCTGGAGAATGTTCCATGTGCACTTGAGGAGAAGGTGTAATCTGCTGTTTTTGGATGTAATGTCCTATAGATATCTATTAAATCAAGCTGGTTTATTGTGTCATTTAAAGCTTGTGTTTCCTTATTAATTTTCTGTGTGGATGATCTGTCCATTGGTGTAAGTGGGGTGTTAAAGTCCTCCACCATTATTGTGTTCCTGTCGATTTCCTCTTTCATAGTTGTTAGCATTTGCCTTATGTATTGAGGTGCTCCTATATTGGGTGCATATATATTTATAATTGTTATCTCTTCTTCTTGGATTGATCCCTTGATCTTTATGTAGTGTCCTTTCTTGTCTCTTGTAACATTTTTTATTTTAAAGTCTATTTTATCTGATATGAGTATTGCTTCTCCAGCTTTCTTTTGATTTCCATTTGCATGGAATATCTTTTTCCATCCCCTCACTTTCCGTCTGTATGTGTCCCTAGGTCTGAAGTGGGTCTCTTGTAGACAGCATATATATGGGTCTTGTTTTTGTATCCATTCAGCCAGTCTGTGTCTTCTGGTTGGTGCATTTAGTCCATTTACATTCAAGGTAATTATCAATATGCATGTTCCTATTACAATTTTCTTAATTGTTTCGTTCTTGTTTTTGTAAGTCCTTTTCTTCTCTTATGTTTCCCGCTTAGAGAAGTTTCTTTAGCATTTGCTGTAGGGCTGGTTTAGTGGTGCTGAATTCTCTTAGCTGTTGCTTGTCTATAAAGCTTTTGATTTCTGTCGAATCTGAATGAGATCCTTGCTGGGGAGAGTATTCTTGGTTGTAGGTCCTTCCCTTTCATCACTTGAAATATATCATGCCAGTCCCTTCTGGCTTGCAGAGTTTCTGCTGAGAAATCAGCTGTTAACTTTATGGGAGTTCCTTTGTATTATTTGTCATTTTCCCCTTGTTGCTTTTAATAACTTTTCTCTGTCTTTCATTTTTCGCAATTTGACTACTCTATGTCTTGGCATGTTTCTCCTTGGGTTTATCCTGCCTTGGACTCTCTGTGCTTCCTGGACTTGGGTAGCTATTTCCTTTCCCATGTTAGGGAAGTTTTCAACTATAATCTCTTCCAATATTTTCTCAGGTCCTTTCCCTCTCTCTTCTCCTTCTGGGACCCCTATAATGCGAATATTGGTGCATTTAATGTTGTCCCAGAGGTCTCTTAGGCTGTCTTCAGTTCTTTTCATTCTTTATTCTTTTCTGCATCAGTGATTATCACCATTCTGTGTTCTAGGTCACTTATTTGCCCTTTGGCTCAGTTAATCTGCTTTTGATTCCTCCTAGTGTATTTTCCATTTCAGTTATTGTGTTGCATATCTCTTTTTGTTTGTTCTCTAATTCTTCTAGGTCTTTGATAAACTTTTCTTCTAACTTTTTGATCTTTGCATCCAGTCTTTTTTCAAAGTCCTGGATCATCTTTGGCATCATTATTCTGAATTCCTTTTCTGGAAGGGTGCCTATCTCCTCATTTAATTGTTTTTCTGGTGTTTTATCTCATCCCTTCATCTGA
This sequence comes from Hippopotamus amphibius kiboko, assembly GCF_030028045.1. NCBI lineage: Eukaryota > Metazoa > Chordata > Mammalia > Artiodactyla > Hippopotamidae > Hippopotamus > Hippopotamus amphibius. The sequence goes on from NC_080190.1 coordinate 24,560,294, forward strand.
TACAAAGTTTTCTGTGTTCTTATTTTCTCTATCTTTCTGTGGCTGTGGTTTTCAGTTCCACAAGACCAAATACTGTTGATACTGCTTGATACTGCTGTCTGCCCTCTTGTGGAGGAAGCTATCTAGGGGCTGGTGGGTGCTTCCTGATGGGAGGGAGTGATGGTGGGTTAGGCTGGGTGGGCGGGGCTCAGTAAAACTTTAATCTGATTTGGTGGGTGGAGTTCAGTAAAACTTTAATCTGCTTGTCTGCCAATGGGTGGGGCTATCTTCCCACCTTGTTGGTTGTTTGGCCTCAGGCTACCCAGCACTGGATCTTACAGGCTCTTTGGTGGGGCTAGTGGCGGACTCTGGGAGGGCTCACACCAATTAGCACTTCCCAGAACCCCTGCTGCCAGTGACCCTGTCTCCTTGGTGAGCCACAGCTGCCCCCCACCTCTGCCGGCAACCCTTCAACACCAGCAGGTAGGTCTGGTTTAGTCTCCTATGGGATCACTGCTCCTTCCCCCTGGGTCCTGTTGAGTACACTTTTTTGTGTGCCCTCCAAGAGTGGAGTCTGTGTTTCCCCCATTCCTGTGGAGGTCCTGCAGTCAAATCCTGATGGCTTTCAAAGTCTGATTCTCTGGAGATTCCTCCTCCCATTGCTGGACCCCCAGGTTGGGAAGCCTGATGTGGGGCTCAAAATCCTCACTTTAGTGGGTGAACTCCTGTGGTATAACTGTTCTCCAGTTTGTGAGTCACCCACCCAGCATTTATGGGATTTGATTTTAATGCAATTACGCCCCTCCTGCCATCTCATTGCAGCTTCTCCTTTGTCTCTGGATGTGGGGTGTCTTTTTTGGTGAGTTCCAGTGTCTTTCTGTCAATGATTGCTCAGCAGTTAGTTGTAATTCCGGTCCTCTTGCAAGAGGAAGTGAGCACACTTCCTCTTACTCCGCCATCTTCATTCCTCCTTCGCTATCACTTATTGAGATCAAGTGTCAGTTCACAAGTCATTGTGCCTGAGGTTGGGAGCCCCTGCCCTGTCTGAAGTTAGGATAGGCCTGCAAACACATCAGTAGTGGAAACCACAGTAGCAGCAACAGTCCTAATGGCCTTTTGAACATCCCATCTTTGTGAAGATTGCAGGGTAAGACCTAGTGCCATTCTTGCCTTGAGCCACAGACTTTTGCTGGTAGTTGTAGTGTTGTCTGGTGTGATATATCCCAGTTTTGTTGAGTGCAAGCTGAGCAGGGCTAATTAGTAAACACTCTGAAATGTGGGATTGTAAGAGGGAGAATGAACCCAGGATATAAAGGAAGTAAAAATTGATAGAGGGGAACTTGAGATCAACTTTAATTGATGATGTAAAAGCAGCTCCTTTATATGCAGCCCAGGCTGGTATTCCAAATATTTCTTTCACTGACCACCCATATTTTATTGAAAAAAAAAAAAAAAAAACAAGACACTAACTGTACTTTTTATATGAATGGTAAAATAATGACTATGTATCCTTTATCTGTCACATTGTTCTGAGATGTGGATGAGCATGATGTTTGGTCTCTTAGACACCTCACATCATTTTCCATGACACCTCATGTCTCAGACTCCTTAAGCATTTGGATTTTTTATTTACTGCTACCATATGGTTATAGATTTTTATATTTCTGTCTTTGGAGATGGACCCAATGTTGGCATTTCACCAATGTATAGTGTTTCTGAAATCAGCAATTGTAATGGCCACTGGCGCTTACTGTAACTGGCCTCTTCATTGACAGCTGTCATAGCCTAGGAAACAAGGTGGGGCATAAGAAGTGGACTGCCCATTGATACTTGGAGCTTATTCAAAGCCCCGGTAGATTGTAAGTTCTTGGAAAATCATCAATGTCTGTGTACATTGTCATCTCTTTTTAATCTTTAGACAGAATCTATCCAAACTGTTGCATTAGTGTCCAAAGAGGGTGAATAAAAATGCCTATGAGATGGGCATACATAACCCATTTATGCAATTTGTAATACTGGAAGCCTGGTGAATAGTATTTCAAACTTCATCCAAATACCTTTACCCAAAGTTTAAAATGACTCAAATATTCATGTAATTGGAAATTCCAATTAGTCCATTTAGATGTGTTCAGAGCAGAAAGTCTCTAAGAAGTAACAAAAATCTTTCTATTTGTGCACGTTAAAAGATTCTGCATTTTCCCATTTTCCATGATGGTCTATGTCTTTTAAACTCTAAAGGATTAAGAAGCTTAGAAAAATTGTCTAGGGCTGACCTGCATAGATAAATAAAAGTGTTAATCTGTGAGAAAGAAGTTTGAATTAGAAATTAGATAATTAGAAGTGAAGATATAATGGAATAAATAAGTAGATAAGGATGTAAGGTTAGGTCCACCAACGGGCAGAGTCTTAATAAGTTTGCCATACTATCTCATTGATCAACTTGGTGCCTACAAATTGTGTGTTTTAGTGGAAACAGCAGAAAGTTTATCAGTAATGTGCTATAAAATAGAAAAGCAAACCAGTACTTCACTTGATATAGTTTAATGGGGCCAATGACCAATGAACCATGATAGGGGAAACTACATTTTAAAATTAATTAATGAAAGAATTGCATGCCCTTTAAATGACCCTAGTGTCTTTGTTATTACTTTCATGGCTCTTTCCATCCAAGCTCTTGCTCATTTTTCACACAATTTTTATAGTGAATATTAATCTGCATTTCTTAATTACGCGCAGAGGAGGCAATGCTTACAGCAAAGCAATATGGTTAACAATTCCTATTATTTGCTGTGGCTCCTTTTGCATGAGGTCCTAGGAGCAAATTGGAGACTACAATTTCTTTAGAATAGATATAATAATATTTTAGCATCTTTTACTTCCAAATGCCAAATATGATTATTCTATCTCATAGGAAAGGGATATTCTTGGCTTTATCTAATTATATAGTTCAGGTTGAAAATTATACCAAATGATTTAAAACATATTACCAGTACTCTAAAAAGATCTCATTCTCTCTCACTGAAATTTTTTTTTTTCTTTTGACTCCTTTAAGTTTCACTTTTTTGTTCCAAGCTACTTAGAGACCCTCATAGAGATCGCTTTTCTTTATCACAATGGGGTGAAATTCAACTTCTGTTAATGTTTTGTTTTCAAAATCCTTGATAAACAAGTGCTTTTCCAAAAATATTTAAATGCTTCTCAAGGGCTGTGAATGTTCTCTGGTTATACCAGATCTTTGTGACTCTCATACAAATAAAATTCCACATCAATTGAGATGGATGCTTTATTATTCTGCTTTCCATGACCTGAATTGAGTTACTGAAATGTTGATCCTAAAATAAGCACTTAAAAAACTTCTATGTCACCTAGTTGATTTAATAGTGGTGAAAAGGTACTATCCCTGTCAGGTTCTGGACTACTGTGTCTTAGCCCAGGTGACTTGTCTTATAAAGACAAATACAGATGGCACTCTGCCTGGTTCCTTATACCTGAAGATAAAGCTGCAAAAATGAGACAATATCTGTGAAGTGTTTTGAGACCTCCAGGTAATAAGGAATCTATAAGTGAAAGCCATCCTTGTTATTATAAATGGAAATATAACACATACTGGGGAGGTAATTCTAGAATCCAGATCATTTTGCAAAACATGGCAGTGCCCTTTCCCTCCTACCACCCACAAGAAAAAAAGAAAACTCTCCTTTGAACCACCAAAGTAGGTGTAGGGAAAACTCCTTAAACATCTGTGCTTTGGATATTACATTATTACAGACATCAATAGATTTCCCCACTGGCTGTATATAAATGAACATTTACTTTGACAGGTCATTCAATACTCTGCATGCTGCCCAGCCAACATACAGCATGGAATGAAATTAGAGAGCGGGCAATTTCTGTCCTCAGGAATATTTAATTACAATGTATTTACCAAGTGTCTACCTGGGAGTGCCATTAAATTACTATGTAATTAAAAGGCCGTTTGTTCTTTAAGCAAGCTACCACGGTTCTCAGAGTATATGGAAGGTTCCTATAATAGTTAAAGGAATCCTAATATTTTATAGAGCAGTCCAGAACACTGATGGATAACCTCAAAGTAAATAGATGCACGGTGCTTTCATTAACTTTTCATGGAGTGTCAATTAATTCCCATTTGTTTCACTATTTCAAATGAAAAAATACTTTGCTCTTTCTGGTAGCCACTTAGAATTGGATAACAAAGTAAATAGTTTACCACATTGATAAAATTGATACAACACCCACTCCCTCCATTTTTTTTTTTTTTTTTTCTCATTTAGTAGAAAGAATACAGTGCCTTTTGGGAAACTTGTTCCTGAAAATGCCAGGCTTATAGTATACATTGGATTCTGTTCCACTTCAGAGGTTCCAGCTTCAGTGATAAAACTATAATGGCTAATTGTCAGATTTGTTCTGTATTTAAATAAACAGATATAAGGAGATAACTGGTAGATAGTGACAAAAGAGCATTCAGTAATGAAATCTAGCCATAGTTTTCTAATGCTTTCTTCACATATGATTACTACATCTATAAGGCAGGGACTATAAAGATCTTGTTTACTGTGTTTCAAGGTGCATATGACTAAGAGCAGTGTATTTCAACTGGAGATGCTTCAATAGTCCAAATTTCAAGTCACCCTAGAAAATATTAAGGGGAAACAAATGGCTGCAGCAGAAATTTGCAAGTCAAATAGTGCCATTTTCTCTTCTGTGTAGCAAACTTCTTCCATTAAAAAAAAAAAAAAAAGGAAAAAAATAGGGGGAGAAAAAAAAACACCTCATGCTGTGAATACCTACCACACAGAGTAAGGTCGAAATAGGTGTTAATTGTTTTATCATTTCACTATTGTTTTTTTCATATAATTTTGTCAGTGCTTCTCAGGGTGCAGTTTGCATTTTAAAATATTTTGCATTTAATCATAATTACCTGGACTTTACTCAACCTCCTTTTGCAATTCTGGCTATTAAGATCCTCTATGTAATGAAATATGTGTGTTAACACTTATTGGGTATTGTTACTTTTTATCTTTTCTGCACTTACACTCTGGCCTTCAGTGAAGGTGTACAGGAGTATACCACAGTGAAATTTCCTCATGGGGATTTACTATTCTAAACAAGTTTCAAGATTTACATTGTTTATTTTTCCATCAAAGCATATTGAAAATGTCAAATGTAGATATTGCTGCAGTGCCCCAAGTCAGCTGAATAATTGGTAAGTTCAGTTACCTAAAAGGCATAGAGGTGGGTGCAAAATGGGAGGAAGTCATTGAAGGTAATTTTACAGTTCTGCAAAAGAGAACTATAGTATATCCTGGAATTCTGCACGAGATGGGATTTATTTTCCAGACATCTTCCAGGATTCATCCTGTGATGAAAATTGATTTGTTGGGTATAAAGAAACTTTTGCAGAGAAGAAAATAAGTGCTATATAGAAGATGAAAATACAGGATAGAGGATCTGTGTACATACTCTAAAAGAGTTTGAAAAGTAAAAATAAAAGCACCTCGGTCTTATGGCACATTTATTGGACTGGACACAAATTTCTTTGATTATTTTTCTTAACTAACAGATTGCTTTGGGTTTATATAGACTGAGCCTGAGTAGATTATAAGTGAAAGGCATGCCTCACTTCCCTCCCCAACATAGACACAAGTTGTGCATCTGATATACACACACATGTACACACACACAGCTCTTTTCTAACCAGCATACAATTTACATTTTGATTATCGACTGAAGTTTGGGGAAACAGCAAATAATTACATTTTTGTTTCCTCTATAATTAGGCTCCAAAGAGGACACACACACAAAATAAAAACACAATTAAAGTTTCACATACATTCTTTTAATCTATATTTCTATGCATTTTCTCTCTCTCTCTCCTAGAATTTTCCTTCTTGCTCCCCACCCCTCTTCCTACTGTTGTGTATTTACTACCTCAGAGGAGGGGTGGAGGGTGGGAAATGTAGAAGTTCTTCTGGCTTTGGTTTTATGAACCAAAATCTTCTGGAAACACAGAGCCTTTGGAACCTCAGTAAAATGATGGGGAGAAACATAGACTAAAAAGATCCTGCCATCTTGGCCAGTAAATAGGTTCTCTTAGCCTATGAAGTAGATAGAGGGAAGGAAGGAAAGGAAATATTGATATATTGATGTATTGAAGAAAAAAGAGCCCTTTCCCTTTCTCACACAAAGTCCCTGAAAAGTTTTTCCAGTGATATAAAGTAGGCAGGATCACAGAAAACCTTCCAGAGAGTCCCAGGTCCCTGGTGACACAATAGCAGTAAAAGTAACCCCATTAATCCAACATTGGCAAGGAAATGTCAGAGCTGGTAGACCTTAAGGTGCCATGAAGACAAGTATTGCCAATGAAGATACTGTCCATCTGTCCTGCCGTATGACTAGAAAAATACATTTTCCATTTGCCAATGCCTTAGCGCTATATAGCCTTCCCAATAAATTGACATAACTCCAAAAGAACTCTGAGAGACTATGGTTCAATTTTCCCTAACTGGAGAAATTTCCCCCTTTTCTTCAATCCTGGTAGATGGAGGCTTAAGATTGAAATACTCTTATTTTTGTAGAGCTCAACAAAATCCCTGGTACATACCTGAGATTTTGAACAGCTGACTTTGAATTTAGTGGGCTCAATTCTCAAATGATGCATTTTGTTAGACTGGCTTTGCGCGAAAGGAAAAGTCTGAAACAAGACATGTTTGAAGGCAGTTTGAGATGTTATCCCAGAAAGCCAGCGTGAGGGAGAAAGGAAATTGAGACAGAGGAAAAAACAAACAAACAATATAAAAGTGTGTTATTGTAGTTGCTGCTGAGACAGCAAGGATTTGAAGCTTCTAGGATCTCTGAGCAGCGTGGCAAAAGCCTCCCAGAATTGTGCCCTGACTCCTATCCCCCACTGGTTGACGGTGGCTTCCAAGAACATTAACTCTCTCATATGTCTGAATTACATTTTTACTTGGGCTGACCGGAATCCTGCGGTTTGGGGGAATGCCTGAAAGCAGAAAAGTAGGCAAAGACACACAGCATGTGTTTAAGTTGGGGCGCTGTCAGCATGGGAATATCTACCACTGCTGAATCTGAAATCAGAGTTGGTCCAAGCAAGAAGGGTAAAGTATAGGAAAAGCATCTGATATAGTCCCTCCCTTGCATGATTTAGATCCTATTTTGCACAACTTTATGTGCATCTCTCACTGATTCCTGAAGATGGGGGCCAGGTAAAATCTCTATGAAAAGCTTAAATAAGGAAGAGTTAATAGAATATACTACCAGTCCTACTGCTGCAAATAGTGTTGAAACCATGTAAAATCACCATTTTCCTGTTCCTCCACTGATTCTATACTCCTATACCTTTTGCTAGACTTTCAGTTGTTCTCTATTTCTTGCTTTCCAAGGTTACCCAGCCCACTTTCCTGAGGGATCTGAGCACTGGGTTCTCTTGCCTTTGTTAGGCTGTAGGTGTCCACATGAAGCACCAGCAAAAGCCCCCAGTGAATCCCTTGATTTTAGACGTAGTTTCTACCACTCTCTCTACTGTGGCAGTAACCTTAGCTCTGATAAATAACATACTACAACAGCAGCATGAATAGTCCAAATTAATCCAGGTGTAGTTGTAATTTTAGGTTTAGGGCAAAATTCACTATGCCCCCTAGTGGAAGCACTCCTCCCAGAGTGGGGAACCAAGGTCTCTAATCTAAAAGTGTATGAGGACACAAATTTTGCAAGTGACAACTTAGGAGTGATGGTGAGAGACATTAATCCTGCTCCCACAACTTGGCTTCCAGACCAGTGCATTCTGGCTATTTGAAACGCAGTACCATATATTGGCTATTGGTTTATTGCATATACTGCATTCTGGAAGACAGAAACCAAAAGCTGCAGAATGTTATTCTTGAACCTCAGTGCAGCTCTTAATGGACCACTCTAACATCCTAGTAGACCAATTCCACGTGATGCAGCAAATAGTAAGATCAGAATGAGTTATGTGGTAATGCAATAATCGTTACTCCTCCTTCACTGGCCAGTTGGTCTGAGGTGATATATCAGACATTCTGTAAGGACTCAAATAATGCTTCTATAAGAGGCACTTTGAGAAGAGAAGGGAAACATATCTAGAGTAGGTTTCAAATTTAGTAAAGAAGCACAGCTGCCCCCTACAGAGTGGAAAGGATCCAATGTCTTCAACTAGACAGAAAGTGGCAAGCTAACCCCCCAAGGGATTTTACCGCTTTGATGTCTCAGAGTTGAATTGTGTTGATGATATGTCTGGTGTTGAGCAGTTTCTGTATCAGCTTTATTCAGAAGGGGTCCTTGCTGTTGGAACCATGCATAGACTCCATCCAACATGGATACACCCTTTGTAAGCCTATTGTACAAGCAGAGGAGTGACAGAATATTGAATATTACGTCATTCTGTGCACATGTTATTGAAAGCCTCCTTTGCCATGGCTCCTCTCTGAGGGTCATTAATATGATACACAAATATCCACATAGTTAGTACCACCAACATGGGTTCATGCATATGCATCTACCTTAAAGCTTCTTAGATTCGAATTTCCATTTTTTTCTAGTCCCCTCACCAACCAGTCAAGGTATTTGCAATTTTTCATGAGCCCACATAGATCCTTACTTCAGACCATTTATCTCTCCAAAAAAGGAGACCAACGAGAGTATTTCTAAAAGTTCTCCTCATCACTGGCTTTTAAGGTTGCTCCTGAGTCAAGCTGTAGAGTGGCAGAATAACATTTTCATCTTGCACTGATATAGCTGGACATAGCATCTGCACAGAGGCCTGAGTTTTTTTGTTTCATTCATCTGGTTTTAGGGAATGCCACACAGGGCTACAGTCATGACCATTGGTGCAACATATGTAAGGAGCATGGGTATCTGGTCCAGGTATTCATGAAACTGAGTTGTACTTTCTGGACCTGCTAGGGCACGATTCTCAATGTATCATTTCCATCATATCATAGATTGCTGCGGACCAGCATGATGTCATCAATAAAGAGTTGAAGCATAGTGTTCTGAAGAATATAAAGATTTAACATTCCCATGGCTATGTTATGACAGAAATCAGGAGAGTTAACTGAGCCCTGGACTAAGACTGTGAATGCGTATTGCCATATTTCGTATATAAAAGCAAACTGAATTGTATCCTTATTATTGATCGGGTTTGAAAAGAACACATTTGTCTTATAAATAGCTGCATACCAAGTTTGAAAGGCTGCATTGACCTCTTCCAGGAAAATTCATTATCTGTCAGAACAGTTATGATTGTGGATATCACTCAGTTAGGTTAGTAGTTATCATTAGTCACCTAAAACAACACAGTTGATCCTTGAACAACAGTGGTTTGAACTGCCTGTGTCCACTTATGTGAGGAATTTTTTCAATAAATACATGTTATGGTACTGCATCTGCAGTTGGTTGAATCCATGGTTGAAGCACCAAGGATAAGTAGGGTCAACTGTAAAATTATATGCAGATTTTCAGCTGTAAGGGGAGTCAGCTTCCCTAACCTCCACATTGTTCAAGGGTCAAATGTACTCTGATTTTTGCAGGAGTCAAACATTCTTCAAATTTTTGATGCTGGCATTAATCACTATAATGGCTTATGGGGTGCTATGGTGCTTCAGGTTTCTCTTTCTGTCAGGATGGGGATAGTTCTAGGGTCTTACACTTGGCGCTAACTACCATAGTGGTTGTTAATATATGGGTCATGGAATCAATGTGAGGATCCTAGCAGCTGCTAAGGAAACTAATTCTAATTGTAGTCCCACCAACCTTGGACAATATATTTAAAAATTGTTTGAAGGCACTGGAAATTAATCAAAGCAGGAATAAATCTGAAGAATGTGATTCTTACAAAAGGAGAAGTGTTCTAGGTAAATTCCCTGTACTTGACTTTCCCTCTGAGAACACTCCTCAGTTCACCAGCATGGAAAACAAAGTCCCAACAAAAAAGTAACAGTCTTAGTGGACAGAGAAGTGGAGCTGGAAACTGGGGGTGGGGGAAATCCTCAAGAAGAGGAAATCAGTAGGGTAGGGGATTTCAAAATATGCATGAAATTTCCTCTTAAATTGTCGGCTGACTATTAATTGCACACGTGTAGGTAAAGGCTTCAAGGAACCCAGTGTAAACAGCAATTGATAGAGTATGAAGCTGAGTAGAGATTTAATTAGATGTCTGGGGCTAAGGAAACAAAGTTTAGTTCAAGTCCTGCCAAGTTGGAGGGACTTGTAAACAATTTAGGTTTTTTGTTAAAGCTCCCCAAAGGATACACCCTAGGAGTAAAGGCAAAACTTAAATCAATCAGTTCTTACAAAGGAAAAAAGAAACCCACACTGTCTCTAATATTAAATTGATCTGTTGGTACTCTATTTGAAAAAAAAAAAAATTATCCTTTAGGGACTCTACAAACATATATGACTCACATCCAATCAAAACTTCTGAAGCATGCTTATTTTTTTAAAAGGATGAGTTTATAATGAACTAAGAAAAACAACAGATAAAAATAACTTACACAATTTGTTCAGATATTAGAATTGAGACAGGATTTTTATTTTTTTATTTTAAAATTTTATTGAAGTATAGTTGATTTACAATGTTGTGTTAATTTCTGCTGTACTGCAAAGTGACTCAGTTATACATACATATATATATATATATATATATATATATATATTCTTTTTCATATTCTTTTCCATTATGGTTTATCACAGGATATTGAATATAGTTCCCTGTGCTATACAGTAGGACCTTGAAGCAATGTTTGAAAAGATGATTCAGAATTCCCCCAGACTGATAAAAGATCTCAATTCACATATTTTGGAAAATCGGTGAAACCTAAGCAGGAGAAATACAAAGGAAATCACACATAGACTCCTCATAGTCAAATTGCTGAAATCAAAGTTAAAAAAAATCTTAAAGCTGACAGAGAAAGTAGGTGCATTATCTTCAAAGAAGCAACAGTAAAACTGATATCTGATGTTTCAGCAGAAAGTATGAATCCAGAAAACAATAAAATGATGTTTTTTAAAGTGCTGAAAAAAAAAAAGAATTTCAGTCTTAAACTCTATACCTAATGAAAATGTTCATCAAGATTGAATGTAAAATGAAGACTTTCTCAGACAATCAAAAGCTGAGAGAATTTATTACCAGAAGAGTCACACTGCATGAATCCTAAAGTGTGATTTTTTGGCTGAAGAAAAGTAATTTCAGGTGGAAGCTTTGAACTACATGAAAGAATAAAGGATTATAGAAAGGATAAAGACAGGGGTAAATATGAAAGAATACTAGCTGTGTAAAACAACCACTGTTTTATATAACACTTAGAAGGAAAGTATGTGAGGCAAAAACACAGACAGGAGAGATTACATAGGGTTAAACTTTTAAAACTTTCTTGTATTATTCTAGATGTGACTATACTAATTTATGTTAGACAGTATGCACATCTAGGATATCCACTGAAAAAACAATACAAAGGTGAACTAATCTAATAAATTATTTATATAATTCTAATTTTTTTTTCTGGGCACTAGGAGTACTTTGTTGGGCAAGCAAAATCCCTGCCCCATTGAGAAGAGATAGAAAATAATCTTAAAAAATGAAGATATAACATGTTAGATAATGAATGCTATTTGACACAAATAAAATTTTTAAATTCATACTATTTACTGACCACCTTGTAGGTTGGGGCGTTGAGCTAAGGGTTCAACATGCGTAGCTGACTTTTTCTCACAGCAACCTGATGAAGGAGATATCTCTATCTGTATTTTCAAACATCATAGCAAAAGCATTTTTCCATGTTTTTATTAGCTCTTTTTAAACATTATTTTTTAACTTCTACATAATATTTTTTGGATATGCAAGGCACAAGCTACGCCAGACAATATTTTAAAAAGTAATTTCTCACTGTGACTTACAGTGTGTTGGTTCACAAAATGGCCTTCATACATGGAGGACAAGGAGGGACCAAAAAAGAGGGAGTCCATTCCAGGTTGCTTGCAGATTAGCAAGCAAGGGAACTTAGGAGGCTTGTCCTGGGTGGCCACAAGATGAGTGGATCTCTGCACTCACCCACCATAATCTTAAAGTTTATGCAGAGGCCTTACCTGGGTTCAATCATGTATACCATCCAGATGGTCTCCTCAACACCGTACTTTCTCAGGGCTATGTCCTTGAAGCAGCTAGTAGTATGGGGATAGAGGGCAGGATGTACATTCCAAGGATGGAGTGGAGTCAGAGGAGCCTCTGATTGCCAAGTCCAGCTCCTGGGTCAATTGATAGTATCGTCCTCTCAATGACCTCTTCCAACAGGCGGTTTGTAGCGCTATTCCACTTGTATCATGACTTTCCCATCCTCCTTTTATTCAGGTCAAGGGACATGTGAATAATTCAGCCTGTCAATAAAATCATGTGGTTCGCTTCTGGTCAGAAGCAATTAAGGTATAAGTTTTTCATCTGTTCTTTGCCTGCCACCATCCTACATTTGAGGTGGCAGAATTACAAGATGAAGTGAGACTGGATCCCTGATCAATGGATGAAGTAGGGCCCTTTGACCTGCATCTTTATGTGGGAAGAAGTACACTTGTGTGTTCAAAAGCCAAAGTGCTATTTACTTTCACAGTTTAGCCTAGAGTTAGTTATTTGGATTGATATATGGGATATTTGGCTTGGGTGCATTTTTTGGGTTATTACATATAATGCCACATTGAAAATGTTGTGGATTAAATATTTTCTATATTTGGGATGATTTTCTTGCTGTAAATGATAAGTGAAATAATGGTTCAAAGTTCTGAGACATTCCAAAGGATTGTTTCCAACATAAGCCCACTGGGTTTTTTAAAGTGACTTTTATTACTAGACTATCAGCATCAATAATCATTAGGATCAAAATTATATATTCAGACACATGAAAGAAACTCATTCTTTTTTTTGTTAATATTTATTTGCTTATTGGTGAAGGTGAACTTGTGTTAGTTTCTGGTGTACTGCAAAGTTATTCAGTTATATATATGTTCTTCTTCATGTTCTTTTTAATTATAGGTTATTACAAGATATTGAATATAGTTCCCTGTGCTATATACAGTAGGACCTTGTTGTTTCTCTCTTTTACTGTAGTTTGTATCTGCTAATCCCAAACTCCTAGTTTATCTCCCCTGCCCTTTTTCCTTTGGTAACCATAACTTTGTTTTCTATGTCTGTGAGTCTGTTTCTGCTTTGTAAATAAGTCTATTCGTATCACGTAAATGATATCATATGATATTTGTCTTTCTCTGACTGGTGAACTTGTTTTCATAATTTATTCCTTAATAATTTTATTGACTTGTAACTGGCCTAGAATAAACTACATATATTTAACTTACAAAATTAGATAAGTTTGGACATCTGTGTATGCCAGTGCAGCCATTGCCACGATCCAGATAATGGACATGCTCATTGCTTTCAGAATGTTCCTCAGGCTCCCTTATAATCCCTCCCTTTGCTCATCCCAGTTTAAAAGATGTTGCCCCACTGTCTTTGGCTTGCCTTGTTTATGATGAGACATGCTGTCATCCTTATCTTTTTTCTTTATGTGTAATATGTCTTTTTCTCTGCCATTTTTAAGATTTTCTCTTTATCACTGGTTTTAAGCAATCTGATTATGGTATGTCTTGGTGTCGTTTTTTTCATGTTTCTTATGTTTGGGGATCATCAATCTTCCAGGACATGTGAATTTATAGTTTTCATCAAATTTGGCAACTTTTTGGATCTTATTTCTCCAATTACTGTACATTAAGCCAATTACAGTCATCTCACATTTTCATAGGCACTCTGTTAATTTTGGTAATCTTGTTTCTAATTCATTTTGGATAGTTCTTATTGCTATATCATCATGTTCACCGATCTTTTCCTCTGTAGTGTATACTCTGCTATTAGTCTTATCCAGCTGTTTTTCTCAATAATTGTAGTTGACATTGCTGGAATTTAGATTTGGTTCTTTTTTTTTTATCTTCCAAGTCTATTATTAACTTTTTGAACTTATATTGCAGTTATACTAACCATTTTCATGTTTTTGTTTGCTAATTCAAATGTCTATGCTAGATCCAGGCATGTTTTGTTGTTGTTTTATATAACTGACATATAGTGTTAGTTTCAAGTGTACAACATAATGATCAATGCTTGTATATACTGTGAAATGATAACCACAATAAGTTTAGTTAACATCAATCACCATATAAAGTTATAGAATTTTTTTCTTGTGATAAGTACTTTTAAGATCTATTCTCCTCGCAAATTTCAAATATTATTATTAACTATAGTCACCATGCTATACATTCTATCCCAATGACATTTATTTTATAACTGAAAGTTTTTACCTTTTTATCCCTTTCACCCATTTTGTCTATCCCCTACCCTTTACCCTCTGCCTCTGGCAACCACCAGTCTGTTCTCTGTATCTATGAGCTTTGTTTTTGTCATTGTTTTTTTTTAGATTTCACAAATAAGTGAGATCATACAGTATTTGTCTTTCTCTGACTTATTTTGCTTAGCATAATATTCTCAAGGTCCATCCAACTTTTTGTAAATAACCAGATTTTTCTTTTTGTGGCTAAATAATATTCCATTGTGTATATATTACCACATTTTCCCCCCTTATCCATTGATTCACTGATGGACACTTAGGTTGTGTCTGTATCTTGACTATTGCAAATAATGCTGTAGTAAACATGGGAGTACAGATATCTCTTTGAAATAATGATTTTGTTTACTTTGGATGTATATGCAGAAGAGGGATGGCTAGATTATACAGTACTTCTATTTTTAATTTCTTGAGGAACCGCCATGCTGCTTTCCATAATGGCTGTACCAGTGTACATTCTCAACAATAGTACACTAGGGTTCCCTTTTCTCCTCATTGTCAACAATTGTAATTCGCCTTTTTGGTAATTGCCATTCTAACAGATGTGAGGTGATATCTCATTGTGGCTTGATTTGCATTTTCCTGATAATTAGTGATGTTGAGAACTTTTTTGTGTACCTGCTGGCTATCTGTATGTCTTCTTTGGAAAAATGTCTATTCAGATATTCTGCCTTTTTTTTTTTTTTTTGCTGTTGAGTCATATAAATTCTTCCTGTATTTTGGATACTACCAGATATCTGATGTGCAAATATGTTCGCCCATTGAGAAGATTTCCTTTTCATTTTGTTGATGGCTTTCTTTGCTGTGCAGAAGCTTTTTAGTTTGGTATAGTCCCACTTTTTATTTTTGCTTTTGTTGCCTTGGCTGTTGGTGTCAAATTCAAAAAGTCACTGATAAGACCAATATCAAAGAGCTTACTGCTTATATTTTCTTCTAGAAGTTTTATGGTTTCAGGTCTCATATTCAAATCTTTAATCCATATTGCTTTATTTGTATATGGCACAAAACAGAGGTCTACTTTAATTATTTTGCGTGTGGCTGTCCAGCTTTCACAACATTATTTATTGAAGACTGTCCTGTCCCCATTGTATAATTTTGGCTCTTTTGTTGTAAATTAATTGACCATTTATGTGAGGGCTTATTTCAGGGCTTTGTATCTGTTCCATTGACCTATGTGTCTGTTTTTATGGTAATACCATACCATTTTGATTACTATAGCTTTGCAATATAATTTGAAATCAGGGAGCATGATGGTTTCAGCTTTATTCTTCTTTTTAAACATTGCTTTGGCTGTTTAGAATCTTTTGTGGTTCCATGTAAATTTTAAAATTGTTCTATTTCTGTGAAAAATGCCATTGGAATTTTGATTGAGATTGTATTGAATCTACTGTTTTGAATCAACTGATTGTTTTGGGTAGGATGGACATTTTACCAATATTAATTCTTCCTATACATGAGCATGGACTATCTTTCTATTTTTTTTTCTCTTCAATTTCCTTCATCAGTTTCTTACAATTTTCAGTGTACAGGTCTTTCACATCCTTGGTTAAGTTTAATCCTAGGTATTTAATTGTTCTTGATGCAATTGTACATAGAAAGGTTTTCTTAATTTTTCTTTCTGATAGTTCATCATTAGTGTATAGAAACACAATTGATTTTTGTATATCGAGTTTGTATTCTGCAGCTTTACTGAATTTACCAGTCCTACAGAGGGATTTTTTTTTAATGGAGTCTTTAGGGTTTTCTATACATAATACGATGTCATCTGTAAATAGTGATAGTTTTCCTTCTTTCTTCCCAATTTGGATGCATTGTTTTTATTTTACTTGTTTAATAGCTGTGATTAGGACTTCTAATACTATGTTGAATAAAAGTGGGGGAATGGGCATCCTTATCTTGTTCCTGATCTTAGAGGTAAAGCTTTCAACTTTTCACCATTATTATATTAGCTGTGGGCTATAAAATATGGCATTTATTATGTTGAACTATATTCCCACTTGTTGAGAGTTTTGATCATAAACTGATGTTGCATTCAAATCTAATTTTGAGGTCAAGTATGGGAGAAATAACCATAGGGTGTATCTGAGTGCTCATTTCTTCCACTGTGAGATGGAAGTTGGCATTATTTGTTTGTTACCTGTCCTCCATGAGCCTCCAATCAAATCAGAAGTCAAAATGCTTAGACTCTGTAGTAAGTACTCCTTATAAGTTCTCTCCAGTATATAGTCATATGGTAGCTGGCTAAAGGCCTCTTTGGGTACGTATTGACAGGATGTTTATTGTATTAACTTTCAGTGACATTTTAGGGTCCCAATCCACGTAGGAAGTAGCCTTCCATTTAATTCTTGGGAACTGTGTCTGAATTTTAGGGAGGAAAATACTTTTAATACTTTTAAGATTTCTGACACCAGTCTTTCTATAAGCTCTTTCATTTTTATACAAGTCAAGCAGTACCCTTATCAGTTACCTTACTATCTTATCAAGAAAAAAATTTTGCCACAGATCACTAGAAAAAAAGGCAGCCTGGTTGCTGCTCTGTCCTTACTTTACATTAAAAAAAAAAGTCCATCTTGTATTAGATGATTAAGTTTTCACCACCTGGTCTCTTCTATTTCCATTGACACTAGGGAGCTTAGTTCCATGGTATCATCTCCTAATGCCAGTCTTGGCCTACAGAAGACAGTCACCACTAAACTGGGGGTGGGGTTGAGGTGTGCTTCAGCCAACTTGGTGGGTTCCCAGACATCTACTCAGGTATTTCCACTCTAATCACAAATATTAGGGTCTCATATAAGGTCCCTGACTTTACCCTGGGCTGTCAAGGTTGTTCATGCTATTCTTTGCTGCTCTGCTAACAGACTCTCAGCCTAATTTTTTAGCACAGCACTGGCTTCCTTGAAGGGACTTTAGAATTATGTCAAGAAGATCTTCAGGCTTTTATGTCATGCTCTGCTCGTTGGCAGACCTGAGCCTGTCATTGCTTTCTTCAAGTCTTTTAAGAAATCTAACAACAGCCCGTCACCTTCCAGTCTTTATAATTACCACTGCTGCGTAACATTCAAGCACCAGAACTACTGCATAAGTTAGTGCTTCCTCTCCTAATTGTATCTCATTTCAAAACCTCACAGGTGATATTATTGGTGATTGTGATATTGCATCATATATCACAGTTTATCATCACCCTGTCTATTGTCAGCAATAACTGATATCTGAGCAGTGAGAGACCCAGTTCCAGAATCCCATCCTAAGAATATATTTTCTAGGGCCACTTCTGGAAAAAAAGTACTATTTAGGCCTTCCCAATTATAGAACTTGATAGAAGGGAATTTGTGAAGGCAGTTTATTTGAAAGGTTATTTCATGAAATAAGGGTGATGGAATAGGTAAGATAAAATAAAGAAGAAAAATTAAGGGTGAGGTTGAAGTTTTTGCTGAGGGCAACAGGGCTAGATTCCACTGGTACCTGTGAAAACAGAATGCTTCCCTGTGTTAATTATCCAACAAGCATGTCAGTTTCCACCAGCTAAGAGTTATTTTTTGGGGGTATTAACACTAATGCACTTCAGAGCTTTGCAAAAATATGTGAACCATGCCAACTCCACCCTTTTAGGAAGTGCCCTGATATGGGAAAAGAGAGATAAATGGGAGTCTTTCAATATGTGTGAACCTCTACCACAGGGAAAAAACCAAAATTATGCAGAAAACAAACTAATCTGCTGTGTACAGAATTCAGAGTCTGTCTTAACCAACATCCTCTTGAAAATATAATTGGAAGTAAAGTTTACACATTAACAGTGTGGTAGGAGGAGGGAGGGGATGGGTAGGGTCATATAATTCTAGTACCTAGGAATAAAAAGTTGAACATGGCCTCAGTTTTACTAAACACAGTGACTTCTAAGTCACATGAGATAACTCTTGGCAGGCTGTGTAAAATTAACATCCACTTGTTGAATCTGTTGAGGAGAGGTGGAAGAATATTTTTCCAGCTCTCTCCTATCTCTTCTCTCATCAATGTTTGTCCACAGGGCTAGTCTTGTTTATTTATTTATTTTATTTTTCATTTGTTAACAGCTTTATTGAGATGTAATTCACATAACATACAGTTCACCTATTTAAAGTGTACAATTCAGTTATCTTTTGGTATGTTACATTATTGCTTTTTAATTGTGGTAAAATATTTATAACAATTTTTTTTCATTTTAATCATTTTGAGTGTACAATTTACTGGCATTAACTACATTCACAGTATTATGTGACCATTTCTACAATTTCCAAAACTTTTCATAACCTTAAACAGAAACTCTGTAACCATTAAACAGTAACTGTCCCATTTATCCCTCTTCCTTCTTCCTTCTAGCCCCTCTAATCTACTTACTGTCTCTATAAATCTGCCTATTCTAGATACCTCAAATAAGTGGAATTATACAATATCTGTTCTTTTGTGTCTGCTTTATTTGAGCTGGCATATGTTTTCAAAGTTCATCTATACTGTAGCAGGTTATCAGTATTTCATTCCTTTGTAAGGCTAAATAATATTATGTTGTATGGATATACTACATTTGTTTATCCACTGTTTATTCATTCATCAATGGACATTTGTATTATTTCCCCCTTTTGGATATTGTAAGTATGCTCCAGTGAACATCAGCATACAAATATATGAATCCCTGCTTTCAAATTTTAGTTTGTTCTTATTTTTGAAAGATACAGGGTTCAGTGTTTAATGATTTTTCTTTCTATGCTTTAAAGATCTTACTTCATTTTCCTGAAGTTTCTTCAGTGTTTCTAATGAGAAGCCAGTCTTAATTTTTACTGTTGTTATGTATGTTATGTGTCATATTTGTCTGACTACTTTTAAGATTTTTTTCAAGCTTTATTGAAACTGAGATATAATTGACATATAACATTGTGTAGTTTAAGATACACAACAAGTGATTCAATACAAGTGTATATTGTGACATGACTACCAAAATAGAACCCTATTTAGCACATTCAGAACCTCACATAATTACTATTTTTGTTGTTGTTTTGTGGTGGGAACATTTAAGACTGACTCAGCAACTTTGAAGTGCAGTTGACCCTTGAGTAACTCGGGTTAAGGGTGTAGATTTCCTATGCATCGAAAACTCTGTGTATAACATAACAGTTGGCCATCCTTACTCACAGATCTGCATCCACAGACTCAACCAGCTGCACATCATGTAGGAGTGTAGTACTTATTCATTGGAAAAATAGAAAACAACACATACAAGCTGACTCACATAGTTCAAACCCATGTTCAGGGGTCAACTATGTACAATACAGTATTGTTAACTATAGGCACCACAGGGCTTTAATTTCTTGCATTTCCAAATGTGTCATCAGGCCTCTCTGAATATGTGTTGTGTTAACTAGATCCCATATTTAATGGCATGGTATTTTTCTGAATTTAGAATTGGGCAGGACTGTAACCTCTGTGAGTATTGTTCATTCAAGCTCGATTACTCAAGCTGCTTTGACTTACACCATGATGAAAACCATGCCAGACTGGACTCTCACTTCAAGGGTCCAAACCAGCTGGACCCTTGTATTAGGTAATATCACAGTGGTGACTGGGACTCCTTAATGTCCAAGTAGGGTCTAGGAGGCAAGTCATACCAGGTAAACCTAGAGACAGATGCAAATAGAATGCTTCTACTGAGGTCTATTGCATTGGTACAGTCAGCACACACAATGCATATATGTCACTCACAGACCATGAGTTATATTTAATTCACAATCAAATATCAGTTCTAATTTTCTTTTAAGAAGCAAATGCAAAAGAGTTAAAACAAAGTAAGACTGGTAGTGTTTTATTACTATATATTGAGCTCTTGGCTATTCACACAAGGAAATATCTAAAATGATACACTTTATAAGTGGATCTATATCAAGACTGCTTGAGACATCTCTGGCCACTCAAGCTATGGTGTAGTCAAACAAAACTTTTGTGCAAAATTCTTTTTAAAGTTATACACTTCCTTTAAAGACATACACTCCATCTTCTAATTCGGGCCATGTCCTAGTCAGGGTCACAGTCATAAGATATAACTTATTGAAGAGTAGAAGCATCTTCAAGTTGGTGATTAGTAGGGTTTTTGTTTTGTTTTCCATTGAAGACTTTTTAGAGCATTTTTCAGTTTACAACAAAATTGAGAGGAAGGTATGGTGATTTCCCACATACCCCTGGCCCCCACACATGAATATACTCCCTCATTATCAAAATAACTCACTGGAATGGTATAATTTTTTCCAAGAATGAACCTACATTGAGAAATCAATCTCCCAAGTCCATAGTTTACCTAAGGGTTCACTCTTGGTGTTTTATATTCTATGAGTTTCAATAAATATGTTGTAACATATTTATCATTATATCATACAAAGTATTTTCATTGCTCTAAAAATCCTATACACTGACAATTTATCTTTCTCACTCCCTGCCCCCCAATCATGGATATTTCTATTTTTAATTATATCTGACTGTTTATATTATTCAGGTATAACTGACAAATCAAATGATAAGATTTAAAGTATACAACATGAGATATATATAAGGAATTACCCCATCAAGTTAAACACCTCACATATTTGCCTACAATATTGATTTATTGTTTAGTGAGAATATTTAAGTTCCATTCTATTAGCAAGTTTATATTATACAGTACAGTGTTATGAACTATAGTCACCATGTTATTATACATTATATCCTCAGATTCATTTATCTTATCCCTGATAATGTACACCCTTTTACCAACCTCTCCCTGTTTCTCCTACCACCAAACAACTACTTTTCTATTTTGTGATTTCATGAGTTCAACTTATTTATATATTTATTATTTTATTTATTTTCATTAAATTATAGTTGATTTACATTATATTAATTTCAGATGTACTACATAGTAATTCAATGTTTATATAGATGTTAAAATATTGGCTATATTCTTTGTACTCTACAATATATCCTGTAGCTTATCAATTTTATACATAAAAATTCGTACCTTTTACTCTTTTACCTCTATCTTGCCCCTCCCCCATCCCTCTCCCCAATGGTAACCATTAGTTTGTTATGTTTCTGCTTGGTTATATTAATGTGTTTTCTTTTTTAGATTCTGCATATAAGTGATAACATACAGTATTTATCCTTCTCTGTCTGATTCACTTCACTAAGCACAATACCCTATAGGTCTATCCATGTTTTTGCAAAAGGCAAAATTTTATTCCTTTTTATTGCTAACTAATATTCCATTACATATTTTCTATATATATAAAATATATATATGAAATATGTATATGTGTATATATATACTGTCTTTATGCATACATATGTTGATGGACACAGGTTGCTTTCATTTCTTGGCCATTATAAATAGTGCTGCTATGAATACTGGGGTGCATATATCTTTTTTTTTAACATTTATTTATTTATTTATGGTTTTGTTGGGTCTTTGTTTTGGTGTGTGGGCTTTCTCTAGTTGTGGCGAGAGAGGGCTACTCTTGGTTGCAGTGCATGGGCTTCTCAGTGCAGTGGCTTCTCTTATCGTGGAGCATGGGCTCTAGGCAGGCAGGCTTCAGTAGCTGCAGTACACGGGCTCAGTAGTTGTGGCTTGTGGGCTCTAGGCATGCAGGCTTCAGTAGTTGTGGTGCATGGGCTTAGTTGCTCTGGGGCATGTGGGATCTTCCAGGATCAGGGCTCGAACCTGTGTCCCCTGCATTGGCAGGCAGATTCTTAACCACTGCACCACCAGGGAAGTCACTGGGATGCATATATCTTTTCAAATTAGTGTTTTGTTTTCTTTGGATATTTATCCAGGAGTAGAATTGCTGGATCATATGGTAGTTCTATCTTTAGTTTTATGAGAAACCCCTATAACATTTTCCACAGTGGCTGTACAAATTTACATTCCTACCATCAGTGTACTAGGACTCCATTTTATCCACATCCTTGCCAACATTTGTTATTTGTGGTTGTTTTGACAATAGCCATTTTGTTAGGCAAGAGGTAATATTCCGTTGTGGTTTTGATTTGCATTTCCCTGATGATTGGCAATGTTGAGCATTTTCTCATGTGCCTGTTGTCCATCTCTATATCTTCTTTGGAAAACTATCTATTCAGGTCTTCTGCCCATTTTTAAATTTGGGTTTGTTTTGGTTTTTTTGTTTGTTTGTTTTTTGTTTTTGATATAGTGTCATATGAGTTGTTTGTATATTTTGGATATTAATGCCTTCCAAGACAAATCACTTCAAATATTTTCTCCCATCAGGTTGTCTTTTCATTTTATCAATAGTTTCCTTTGCTGTACAAAAGCTTTTAAGTTTAAGTAGGTACCATTTGTATATTTCTGGTTTTGTTTGCTTTGCTTTAGGATACAGATTCAAAAAATATTTCTAAGACTACTACTATAATATTAAAATGGATTGCCAACAAGGCCCTACTGTATAGCATAGGGTACTCTGCTCAACATTTTGTAATAACCTAAGTGGGAAAAGAATTTGAAAAAAGATGTATGTATATGTAAAAAAACCATTAATTTTCTAATCCATGAACATGGGATATCTTTCCATTTTTTGGTATCATTTTCAACATCCTTCCTCAGCAGTTTATAGTTTTCAGCATATAGGACTTTCACCTACTTGTTTAAATATATTCCTAGCTATTTAATTATTTTTAATATGATTGTAAATGGGATTTTTTTGCTTTCTTTTTCTGATAGCTCATTATTAGTGTATTGAAAAACAGTGGATTTCTGTATAAAAATCATGTATCCTGCAATTTTACTTAATTCATTTATTCTAACAGGTTTTTTTTTGTGGAGACTTTAGTATTTTATGTATAGAAGTATCATGTCCACTACAAATATGACTGATTTACTACTTCCTTTCAAATAGATGTCTTTTATTTATTTTTCTTATTTGACTGCTGAGTCTAGGACTTCCAATTTTCTGTTAAATACAAGTGCTGAGAGTGGGCATCCTTGTCTTCCTTATTTAGAGAAAAGCTTTCAGCTTTTCATCATTTAGTATGGTATTAGCTGCGGTTTTGTCATAAATTGTCTTTATTTTTTTGAGATATATTCCATCTATTTCAACTTTGATGAGTGCTTTTATCATGAATGGATTTCAAATTTTGTCAAATGCCTTTTCTGATTCTATTGAGATTATAATGTGAATTATATCTGTCACTTTGTTAATGTGGTGTATCACATTGATTGATTTGTGGATATTGAACCATCATTGTACCACTGTAATAGAGCCCACTTGATCATGGTGTATAATCCTTTTTATATATCATTGAATTTGTTTTGCTAATATTTTGTTGAGGATTTTTACATCTGTACTCATCAGAGATATTGGCCTGTAATTTTATTTTCTAGGTAGTGTCTTTGTCTCATTTTGGTATCAGGGTAATTGCACCTGCATAGAATAAATTTGGGAGTGTTCCCTCCTCCCTTCATTTTTTTTTCTAATAGTTTGAGAAGGATAGCCATTAGTTCTTCTTTGTATGTTTGATAGAAATCCTAGGTGAAGCCATCTGTCCTGGACTTTTGTTTTCTGAGAGTTTTTTGATTACTGATTCAATTTCACTACTAAGGATCAGTCTGTTCAGATTATCTATTCTTTCCTGATTCAGTTTTGGAAGGTTATATGTTTCTAGGAATTTATCTATTTCTTCTAGGTTGTCCATTTTGTTGGCATATAACTATTCATAGTATTCTCATTTTTTTTTTTGTATCTCTGTGCTGTTAGTTGTAATTTTGCCTCTTTAATTTCTTATTTTGTTTATGTGGTTCCTCTCTTTTTTTTCTTAATGAGTCTGGCTAAAAGCTTATCAATTTTGTTTATCTTTTTTTAAAAAAAAACAGCTCTTGGTTTTATTCACCTTTTCTGTTTTTTAATTCCACTTTATCTTCTCTATGATCTTTATTATTTACTTCCTTATGTAGACTTTCAATTTTTCCTTTTCTTTTTCTCATTCTTTTGGATGATAGGTTAGGTTGTTTGACAGAAGCCTGTATCTCTATAAACTTCCCTCTAAAACTGCTTTTGCTATGTCAATAGATTTTGGAAAAATGTGTTTTTCTTTTAATTTGTCTCAAGGTATTTCCTGATTTCCTCTTTGATTTCTTCATTGACCCACTGATTTTTGAGTAGCAAGTTCTTTAGTCTCCACTTCTTTGTGTTTTTCCCACTTTTCTTTCTGCAGTTGATTTCTAGTTTCATACCATTGTGGTTAGAAAAATGCTTGATATAATTTCTATCCTATTAAATTCCTTAAGACTTGTTTTGTGGCCTAGCACACAATCTATTCTGGAGAATGTTCTATTTGCTCTTGAATATAATGTATATTTGCTGTTTTTGAATGGCATGTATTGTATATATCTACTAAATCCAGTGGATCTGATATGTCATTTAAGGCCACTCTTTCCTTATTGATTGTTCTCTCTGTGTGATTTGTCCAGTGATGTAAGTGGGGTGTTACAGTCCTTTACCATCATTGAATTCTTGTCAACTTCTCCCTTTAAATCCATTAATATTTACTTTATAAATTTAGTTGCTCCTATATTAGATGCACATATGTTAACAAGTGCAATATCCTCTTCTTGTATTGACCCTTTATCATTAAATAATGCTCTCTTTTGTCTTTTGTTATAGACTTTGTTCTAAAGTCTACTTTCTCTGATGTGAGTATTGCTACCTTTGTTTTCATTTCTGTTTGCATGAAACATATTTTTCCATTCCCATACTTTCAATGTGTGTGTGTCTGGCTCTCAATTGAGTCTCTTGTAGGCAACATATAGATGATCTTTTATTTTTTATCAAATTGGCTACCCTATGTCTTTTGATTGGAGCATTTAGTCCAGTTACATTTAAAGTGCTTATTGATAGTTATGTACTTATTGCCACTTTGTTACTTGCTTTATGGTTGTTTTTGTAGTTCTTTGTTCTTTTCTTCTTCTTTAGTCTCTTCCCTTGTGTTTCGATGATTTTCTTTGATTGTATTCTTGTGTTCCTTTCTCTTTATTTTTTGTGTATCTGTTATAGGATTTGTGGTTACCACTTGGTTCATATATGTTGAACATAACTGTACATACTGGTTTTAAACTTGTATTCTTTTAAGTGCAAACACATTCTAAAATATCTGTATTTTTTACTCCCTTCCCACACACTTTGTGTTATTGATGATATATTTTACATCTTCATTTCTATCTCTTTAGTGTTTAAGTAGTCATATTTTACAACTTTTCTCTTTTAATCTTTGTACTAGCTTAAGTGTTTGATCCATAGCCTTTACTATTTTCCCTTCCTAGTGAGAGCTTTTCTTCCCTATAAACTTTTTTCTTGCTGTAGCCTTTTCTTTTCCACTTAAAGAAGATCCTTTAACACTTTCTGTAAGCTCAGTTTAGGATTGAAGAACTCTTTTACATTTTGCTTGTCTGAGAAGTTCTTTCTCTCTCCTTCAGTTCTGAATGATAACCTTGCTGTGTAGAGTATCCTAGGTTGTAGGGTTTTTTTCCTTTCATCACTTTAAATATATCATGCCACTCCCTTCTGTTTTGCAAAGTTTTTGCATAAAAATTAGCTGATTGTTTTATAGGAGTTCCCTTGTATGTTACTCTTTTTCTTATGGTGCCTTTAAAATTATCTCTTTATCTTTAATTTTGCCATTTTAATTATGCTATGTCTTGGTGTGGGTCTTTTAGGCTCATCTTGTTTGGGATTCTCTGTACTTCCTATATCAGTATACCTGTTTCCTTTTTCACCTTCAGGTTATTTTCAGCCATGGTTTCATCAAATACAATACCTACCCCTTTCTCTCACACTTCTTCCTGGACCCCTATATTGCTAGTGTTAGTATGCTTGCTATTGTTTCAGAGGCTCTTAAAACTATCCTCATTTTTAAAAATTTGTTTTCCTTTTTTTCTATTCTATTTGGGTGATTTACATTATTCTACCTACCAGAATGCTTACGTGTTCTTCTATATCACTGTGTCTACTATGTATTCCTTCTAATTTATTTTTTGTTTCACTTATTGTATTCTTCAGCTCTATTTTTTTCTTATATTCTCTAATTTCTTTTTAAAGGTCTCACTATAGTCATCTCATCTTTTCCCTAGTTCAGTTAACATTCTTAGTACTATTGCTTTGTGCTCTTTATGTGTTAAATTACTTGTTTAATTAGGATTTTCAATTTTTTTCTTATTCTTTTTTTGGGGAAACATATTCCTCTGTCTTGTCATTTTGTGTAACTTTATCTCACTGAAATTAGGCAAAACAGTTACCTATCCAGGTCTCAAAATGGTGTCCTTGTGTGGGAGAATCCTTATGCTGTCTATGTCTGCCCAGTGGCTTTGGCAGAGGAGCTGAATCTGACTTGAGCAAGAGTCATGTCTTTTCTCACAGAGTGCTGGCAGCCACCACCTTTTGTGGGAGGTAGGGCTAAAGATGGAGGAGGGCTAGGACCAGAGCTAGGTGTGAGTTCAAGTTTCTTCCATGCTCAGTGGCTGTCTCAGCCCTATCAGAGGCAGGGTTGGGTCCAGGTTGTCTTTGTTCCCATTATATATGTGCACTCTCCTTGGCAATGTCAACTCTGCCATACTGGAGAGAAGTACCAGAGCAAGAAGGGCTAGCAGAGTTGCTTGCTGTGGGCTGGGGCATGCACCAGGTCAGTTGTGGGAAACCAGCCAGAGCCCAAGGCAGTTTTCAATCTTCTTCTTCCATGCTGTTCCCAGGAGTGAGCAAGTACAACTGCATGCTCTTCATGAGTGGAGTCTTGGTTTCATAGCGCTCTCCAGTAAGTCCCATTGGTTTTCAAACCAGCTAAGGAGACTCATCTTTTTGGTATGAGACCCAAGTCTGGGGCACATAATATATGGCTTTAACTCTTCACTAATTAGGAAGGATCCAGAAGTCCATAATATACTCCTCCTCTTCTGTTTCCCCTGCTAGGGCCACATGTCCTGACCCGACTGCTTTTTTTATTCCTACCTGGTTCTGCATGGGGCTTTTTCTACAGCATTGGTTATAGAAGAGGCTTTCTGCCAGTTTTCAGGTTGTTTTCAGTGAGAGTTGCCCCACAGGTTGATGTTTTTTTGATGTGTTCATGGGGGGAGATGAGCTCAGCATCTTCCTACTCTGCCATCTTGACCTCCCTCTTCACTTTTTGTTTTTTATATCCTATATATAAGTGAAACCATGCAGTACTGTCTTCCTCTGTCTGATTTATTTTACTTAGCATAATGCCCCCAAGGTTCACCCATGATGTTGCAAATTACAAAGTCTCCTTTTTTAAAGCTTAATAATATTTTATTGTGTATATGTACCACATTCTCTTCATCCTTTCATTCATCAGTGGACACTTAGGTTGTTTTCAAACCTTGGTTATTGTGAATAATGTTGCAATAAACATCAGAGTAGAGATATCTCTTTGAAATAATATTTTTGTTTCCTTGGGATCTATATGCAGAAGTAGGATTGCTTGATCATATGGTAGTTGTATTTTAATTTATTTAGGAACCTCCATAGTATTTCTCACAGTAGTTGTACCAGTTTACATTCTCAACAACAGTGAACAGGATTTCACTTTTCTCTAAATCTGCCCCAGCATTTATTTCTTCTCTTTTTAATAATAGACATTCTAACAAGTATGTGGAGATATGTCATTGTGATTTTGATTTGCATTTCCCTAATGGTTAGTAATATAGTGTACTTATCATGTACCTGTTGGTCATTTCTGTGTATACTTTGGAAAAATGTCTATTCAGGTCCTTTGCCTATTTTTTATTCTATTAAGTTGTATGAGTTCCTATTATGTTTTCAATATTTACTATTGTTGGACATTTTGTTTGCTAATATTTCTCCCATTCATATGTTGCCTTTTCATTTCATTGATAGTTTCCTTTTCTGTGCAGAAGCTTTTCAGTTTGAGGTAGTCCTACTTTTTTTTAAAAAGGCTTATTTATTTATTTGTTTGTTTATTTATTTATGGTTGCATTGGGTCTTTGTTGCTGCGTGTGTGCTTCCTCTAATTGCTGCTAGTGGGGACTACTCTTCATTGTGGTGTGCAGGATTGTCATTGTGGTGGCTTCTCTTTTTGAGGAGTACAGGCTGTAGGTACATGGGCTTCAGTAGTTGTGGCATGAGGGCTTCAGTAGATGTGGCTTGCAGGCTCTAGAGCACAGGCTCAGCAGTTGTGGCACACGGGATTAGTTGCTCCATGGGATGTGGGATCCTCCCAGACCAGGGCTCAAACCCGGGTCCCCTGCATTGCCAGGTGGATTCTTAACCACTGTGCCACCAGGGAAGTCCCAGTCTTACTTGTTTAATTTTGCTTTTGTTGCCTTTGCTTTTGGTGTCAAATCTAAAAAAAATTACTGCCAAGATCAATATCAAGGAGCTTATCTCTTGTTGTTTTTCTATCATTTCTTTTAGGAGTTTTATGGTTTTTGGTGTACATTTCAAGTCTTTAAACCATTTCGAGTTGGTTTTTGTTTATGGTGCAAGACAGGAGTCCTGTTTTATTCTTCTCTGTGTGGCTATCCAGATTTCTCATCACCATTACTGAAGAGACTATCCCTTCCCCATTGCATATTATTGGCTTCTCTGTTGTAAATTATTGAACATATATGCATGGGTTTATTTCTGGCCTCTTTATTCTGTTCCACTGATCTATATATCTGTATTTATGTCAATAGCATTCTGTTTTGATGATTGTAGCATTGTTATATAATTTGATGCTTCCAGATTTGTTCTTATTTCTCAACATTGCTTTGGCTATTTGGGTTCTGTTGTGGTTACATGCAAATTTTAGAATTGTTCCATTCCTGTGAAAAATGCAATTGGAACTTTGATAGGGATTGCATTGAATCTATATAGCTTGGGTAATATGTATATTTTAACAAAATTAATTTTTCTTAATTCTTGAACATGAAATATCTTTTCATTTATTTGTATGCTCTTCAATTTCTTTCATCAATGTCATAGTTTTTAGTGTACATCTTTCATATCCTTGGTTTTCATTTTCCAAAGTATTTTATTCTTTTTGATGCTACTGTAAATAAGATTTTCTTAAATTCTCTTTCTGAAAGTTCATGGATAGTGTATAGAAATGCAGGTTTTGTTTATATATTTTGTATCTCGCAACTTTACTGAATTAATTTATTAGCCCTACAGGTTTCTTTTTGTGTGTGTGGATTCTTTAGGGCTTTCTAAATATATTATGGCATCTGCAAATAAAGACATTTTTTCATCTTTCTTCTTAGTTTTGATGCATTTTATTTCTTTTTCTTGCCTAATTGCTCTGGCTATAATTTCCAATACTATGTTGGGAGAAAAGTGGTGAAAGTGGGCATCCTTGTTCCTGATTTTAAAGAAAAATCTTTCAGCTTTTCACAATTGAGTATAATGTTGGCTCTGGATTTGTCATATATCACCTTTATTATGCTGAGGTATTTTCTCTCTAAATAGTTTGTTAGATTTTTATGATAAAAGGAAGTTTAATTTTGTAAAATATTTTTTCTGCATCTATTGAGATGACCATATGATTTATCCCTCATTTTGTTAATATGGTGTATCATATTTATTTATTTGAGAATGTTGAGCCATCCTTATATCTCTGGAATATATCTCACATTCCTATGGTGCTTCACTTTAATGTATTGTTAAATTCAATTTGCTAATATTTCATTGATGATTTTTGTATCTATGTTCATTAAAAATGGGCATGTACTTTTCTTGTACTATCCTTGTCTGATTTTAATATCAAGGTAATACTGGTCTCATAAAATGTTTGGATGTGTTCCTCCTCTTCTATTGTTAAGGAAGAATTTGAGAGGGATTGCCATTAGTTTTTTTAAAAGTTTTGCATTGGTGGTATTCAACAGTGAAGCCATCTGGTCCTGGGCTTGTCTTTGTTGGGAGCCTTTGATTACTAAGTCAATCTCCTTATTAGTAAATGGTGTGTTCAGATTTTCTATTTTTTCATGATTCTGTCTTGATAAGTTGTGTGTTTCTAGAAATTTAGTATTTCCTTGTAGGTTACCAAACTTGGAATATAATGGTTTACAGTAGTCTCTTATGATCTTTTTTATTCTTGTAGTTTTAGTTATAATACCTATTTTTAAAATTTCTAATTATGTTTACTTGAGTCATCTCTATTTTTTTCTTGGTAAATCTTAATAAAGTTTTGTTTATTTAATCATTTAAAAAGCAGCTCAGTTTTTTCTTTTTTGTTTCTATTTCATTTATTTCTGCTCTGGTACTTTTTATTTCTTTCATTATACTAACTTTGGGTTCAGTTTATTCTTTTTATCTAGTCTCTTGAGGTACAAAGTTAGCTTGCTTATCTGAGCAAGCTTCTCTTTTTCTTAAAGTAGGCATTTATTGTGACTTACTTCCATCTTAGAACCGCATTTGCGGCATACCATAAAATTTAGTATGTTGTGTTTCCATTTTTATTTGTATCTAGGTATTTTTTTTATTTCTCTTTTGATTTCTTCTTTGACCCATGGATGTTCGGGAGTTTGTGGTTTAATCTCCACATATTTGTGAATTTTCCAGTTTTCTTTTTGTAATTGATTTCTATTTTTATACTATTGGAATCAGAATAGATACTTGATGTGCTTCAAGTCTTATCAAATTATTTGAGTTGTTTTGTGGCCTAACATATGCTCTATCCTGGAGAATGTTCTCTATGTATCTAAGAAGGATGTGTATTCTGCTGCTGTTGGATGAAATATTCTGTAAATATCTGTTAGGTTCATCTGGTCTAATGTGTCCTTTCTGTCCAATGTGTCATTGATTTTCTGTCTGGATGATGTATCCATTGTTGAAATTGGGGTAATGAATACCCTAATATTATTGTAATGCTCTCTCTCTGTTTAGGCCTGTTAATATTTGCTTTATATAGGTTGGTGCTCCTATAGTGGGTGCATCAATATTTTAAAATGTTATATCCTCTTGTTGGATTGACTGCTTTATCTTTATATAATGACCTTTGGCCCTTATTACAGTTTTTGGCTTAAGATCTACTTTCTTTGATATAAATACAGTTCTCTCTATTCTCTTTTGGTTTCTATTTACATGGACTTTTCCCCATCCCTTCACTGTCAATGTGTTCATAAAATAGACTGTTTTATGGGCAGTATATGGTTGGGTATTGTTTTTTATCCATTAAGGCTTGGGATTGATTGGAGAACTTAGTCCATCTACATTTAAAGTAATTATTGATAGTTATGGGTTTACTTTAGCCATTTTGTTAATTATTTTCTATTTGTTTTGTAAATCCTTTAATCCTTTCTCCTTTTGCTTTTTCCTTTTGTGACGATAATTTTCTGTAGTAGTATGCTTTGATTCCTTTTTTTTTACCTTTTATGTATTTACTATAGGCTTTTTCTTTATGGTTAACATGAAACATACTGTATAAAACTTGTTTTCAACAGTCTATTTTAAGCTAAAAACTTTAAACATATAAAAACCATATTTTTTACACTCTCCCATATTTTATCTTTCTGATGTCACAATTTGCATCTTTTTACATTGTATATCTATTAGCAAATAATTGTGGTTTGTTATTTTTAAATATTAAAGTCTTTTAACCCTTCTTTTAAGTGATTTAGCCTCCACCATTTCAACCTTAGAGTATTCTGAATTTAATTATATATTTACCCTTATCACTAATTTTTATACTTTCACAAGATTTCCTTTTACTAATTTTTGTTTCAACTTGAAGAACTTCCTTTAATAGTTCTATAAGACCAGTCCAGAAGTGATGAACTCCTTCAGCTTTTGCTTGTCTGGAAATCTATTTGTTCAATTTTGAAGTATGACTTTTCTGGGTATATTTAGTTGAGAGGCTTTTTCTTTTAGCTCTTTGAATATATTATACCATTCCCTTCAGTTCTGTAGTTTCTCCTGAAAAATCTGCAGACAGTCTTATGGAAGTTATCTTCTTTGTAAGAAGTCACTTTTTTCTTGAAATTTTAAATTATCTCCTTGTCTTTGACAATTTTATTGTAATGTCTCAGTGTCTCTTTAATTTTATTTTGTTTGGTGCCCTTTGAAATTCCTGTATCTGGATGTCTGTTTCTTTCTCCACTTTAGGGAATTTATTGGCCATTATTTCTTTGAATGAACTTTCTGCTCCTTTTCTCTTCTTCTGGGATGCTCTACAATGTGAATATTGGTTAGCTTGATGGCTTTCAACTCCTTTAGGTAAACATAAGAAAACAATTATTGGATCATATGGTAAGAGTGCATTTAGTTTTGAAAGAAACTGCCAAACTGTTTTACAAAGTGGATCATTTTGCACTTCCAACACCAAATGTATGAGTGTTCCTATTGTTCTGCATTCTTGTCAGTGTTTTGGATTTTGGCCATTCTAATAAATGTATAGTCTTATTGCATCTATGTGGTTTTTTAGAACTTTGAGAGATAATTGACATACAATAAACTGCATGTATTTAAAGTGTATAATTTGATATTTTCTTATTAGTAATGCATATATGGCAATCCCAATCTCCCAAATCATCCCACCCCAACAACACCCCCCCCCCCATGACTTTCCCCACTTGGTGTCCATATGTTTGTTCTCTACATCTGTCTCTCTATTTCTGCCTTGCAAACTGGTTGCATTTATGTTTTAATTTGTATTTAATTTGATATGGAACATCTTTTTGTATGCTTAATTGATTGCTTGTATTCTAATCCTCTTGAGACTTTTACAGAGCAGAAAATTTTTATTTTAGTGAAGTTCAGCTTACATATTATTTGTTTCATGGATTGTGTCTTTGTTGTAACTAAAAAGCATCACAATTTCCAAGGCATCTATATGTTATTTTTTAGGAGTTTTACAGTTTTTCAATTTACATTTAAGTCTATGATTCATTTTGAGTTAACTTTTGTGATGGGTGTAAGGTCTGTGTCTAAATTCTCTCTTTTTTTTTTTTTTTTTTTTTTTTTGCATGTGGATGTCTGGTTGTTTCAGCATCATTTGTTTAAGAGACTGTCTTTGCTCCATCTTAATACTTCTGCTTCTTTGTCAAAGGTCAGTCAGTCATACTTATAGGGGTCTGTTTCTGGACTTCATATGCTGCTCCATTGATCTATTTGTTTATTCTTTTACTGATACCATGCTGTGCTGATTACTGTAGAAGTCAGGTAGAGTCAGCCCTCCAACTTTGTTCTTTTCCTTGTATTCTTTGTTTTTAGTATGTGGCAAGATGTATTGTACTTGAACTGTAGAAAACTTTGTGATAAAATTACAATTATATGTGTTCAAGTATAGTTTACTTAATTTGAAGCATCTAGAAAGTCATGTTGAAATGTTTGTCAAGGCCTGTTTAAGTGAAGAAGGTACTTGGTAGTGTACTCATTTGAGGAAACAATCACTTTATGCATGTCTAATTCTGTTTGAACTTGGCATTAGATCTGTTTGTTGCAAAGAAACATATATGAATCCTGTCTGAGGTGAAGACTCCTATTTTCTGATGCAGTGAATATTTAGACCTTAAGCTAGCCTCACAAAAATCTTCCTAATTCTAAAACATTGCAAGTCAAATGTGTCCTGGCATTTAATCAGATTGTATAATTTCAAGAATATGTATGTGATCTTTCTGATGGTTCTTTTTTCAAGATCTTCTTTGCTGTTTTCTTTTTTGCTGTTTTCTTTTTTTCTAACCACAAGAACAGTGATTCAATTTTTTTTCTCAATAAAGAGAAAGCAATTCTATGTTGTAAATGAGAAAAGAGACATTCAAACCAGATAATTATAGATATTACCAGCTTTGAGCTTTCCTATAGTTAGGTCTTAAGTTCATTAACAACAGATAGATTGAAGCATGAGTAGACTCATCCAGGAAACTAATCCTGCTGCACTGTTGTTATTTGCATGAATTTACACAAAGGATTCAGCACAGTACCTAATGCATGAGAACTAGTAAATAAACATTATTTTTCTGATTTTATCTTATTTACTCCTCATGATCACACTAATCAGTATTATCTCAATTTAAAAAAAAAAAAAGCTGAGGCACAGAGTAGAAAGTTGACAAGTCACATAGCTAGTGATCCTGAGCTGAGATTCAAACCCAGACTCTCTAAGTAACAGGTACACTCACACTCAACCACTGTGCTCTATTGGCTCATGATTATTACTTGAAAGCCAAATGTTTGTTTTGTGATGATGGAAAGGAAGAGGATAGTGGTTAATACATATTGTTTATCACATGCCAGAACTATGATAACTTTATGTATATATTATCTCAGAAGATATAAGCAATATTCAGTAGTTTCTCTGTTAATAGTATCATTCTCCTAGTCAAATAATGTGTGTTATTATTCACATTATGTAGTACTTTTTTCCGTTTAAGGCACAGCGATTTCTGATACAGCTTAAAATTTTTTGACTATTTCAGAATAAATGGATTTAGGATACTATATTCAAAACAGAAACATATTTATAAAAAGTATAAAAGATAATCAAATGGCCACATGTGTACCCACCACACAGATTAAAAAACAACACTGTTGAAGCTCTGTGTCCCTTCCCAATCGCATCTTTCCTCCCTTCCCCACAGGAGTAACCACTACTTTGAGCATGTGTTTGTCATTCTCTTCCTTAAAGACATAGTTATAAAATGTAGACAATATCCCATATAAAATAATCTTTAGTTTTTGTTTTTAAACTTTATATAAATGGTGTTAGACTCTGTGTATTCTATTATGACTTGACTTTATCCAGCGACATAATTGATACAATTTATTCTCATGGATGCAGGTAGCCATAGTTCATTCATTCCCCAAACTCAATCAAAATATATCTCAATTTATTATATCAATACATTCCCCTTTCATTGAACATTTGGTTTCTTTCCAGATTTTACTGTTATAAG